>NW_020624154.1:1976750-1983549 GCF_003573695.1 Papaver somniferum | reverse complement strand
CTTGGCATGTGCCAATGGCGCGTGTGGTGGCTTGGCCCTAGGTTTGCACGGCTTGGCATGATAGGTCGCAAGCGTCGCTTGGCATGTGCCAATGGCGCGTGTGGCGGCTTGGCCCTAGGTTTGCACGACTTGGCATGCTAGGTCGCAAGCGTCACTTGGCATGTGCCAATGGCTCGTGTGGCGGCTTAGCCCTAGGTTTGCATGGATTTGCATGCTAGGTCTCAAGCTTCGCTTGGCATGTGCCAATGGCGCGTGTGGCGGCTTGGCCCTAGGTTTGCACGGCTTGGCATGCTAGGTCGCAAGCGTCCCTTGGCATGTGCCAATGCCGTGTGTGGCGGATTGGCCCTAGGTTTTTACGGCTTGGCATGCTAGGTCGCAAGCGTCGCTTGGCATGTGCCAATGGCGCATGTGGCGTTATGATTGTGCAGCTCAAATTTGGCACGGTTGCCGTGAAGCGCAATGATTGTGCAGCTCGAATTTGGCACGGTTGCCGTGAAGCGCAATGATTGTGTGGCTTGGTTTTGGCATTGTTGCCATGATGCGCAGCGATTGTGCGGCTTTGGTTTTGGCATAGTTTCCATGATGCGAAGCGATTGTGCGGCTTTGGTTTTGGCATAGTTGCCATGATGCGCAGCGATTGTGCGGCTTTGGTTTTGGCATAGTTGCCATGATGCGCAACGCTTGTGCGGCTTTGGTTTCGTCATAGTTTTCATGATGCGTAACGATCGTGCGTCTTTGGTTTTGGCATAGTTGCCATGATGCGCAACGATTGTGCGACTTAGGGTTTTGTGTGTCGAAACCCTAGTTTAGCATTTGAAAAAAAAGATACCCTGGTAATTTTTTACATAAGTGAATTAAATATTCTAATAAATGTGTTTAGCGTCACCGGTGACGTCATGATATGCGTAAGGTTTTACGATTTTACCCCTTTTCTAAAAACCACCATCAACATTAAGTCCCCTGCTTAGCTTAGAACAGGGGGCCTTGTTGCGAGGTAATCATAAGATGGTGACAGAAGAGGATAGAACTGAGACCGTAAGTCATGAAAGAGGGCCGAGGAGATTTGTCTGACCTTTTTCGAGATGTAAGTAGAATATGCAATCCTTGCATCTGGTAGTTTTGCACAAATCCCGATATGGTCGGGTGTCTTTGGGGCCAGGCTTTGGAACGTGGGGCAGAGCTGCTAGCATAGACTTGGCATGAAAGGGATTTGTCAGCACCAATGGGCTTGGAATGGGTGTGGTCCGCTTTGCAAAGCATGGCGTCGGCAAGGGAAGCGCGTCAAGGGGAAACGCAGGTTGCTGGCAAGGCTCTGACATGGTCCACTGGTAAGCGTTTGGAAAGCGCGGGTTTTCCTGGATGGCGCGGAGCGTTGGCATTGGATGAGATTAGCATGAAAAGCGCGGAGTGTTGCAAAAGCTGTCGTGGAGCGTTGACAAGACTGGCATTGGCAAGGAAAGCGTGGATGTCTTGAGAATGGTAAGGCTTGCTCTTGTGGGCCCAATCGCCTTTCTCCATGCGCGGCTTTGACAGGGAATTCTTTCCTTATTCAAAAATCTTTTTTCGAGAGGTAAGTAGCATCCTCAATCATTTCATCTGGTAGCTTTGCGCAAATCCCGGTATGATTGGGGTGTCTTCAGGGCTAGGCTTTGGAATGCGAGGCGGAGCTGCTAGCATAGACTTGGCATGAAAGGGACCCATTAGCACTGACGGGCATGGAACGGGTGTGGGCCGTTCTGTAAAGCGCTTGGAAAGGCATGGCGCTGGTAAGGGAAGCGCGGAAAGAAAAATTGCGGATTGTTGGCAGGGCGCTGGCATAGAAGAAAGCGCAGACTGCTTGGAAGAGTAATGATCCAGAGGAAAACGCGGACTGCTGGGCAAAGTGCTGGCGCAGAAGAAAGTGCAAACTGCTGGAAACGACGCTGACTTGTCTTCGCGGGCTCGCCTTTCCTCCTTACTCAGCCGAAACGGGAAATCCTTTCCTTATTCAAATTCCGAGAGTATTATGCTTCCTGCGTTCCTCACCAAACCCTAATCACCTTTATGGACAGATGTGAAACTTTTTTCGTATTTTATTGCTCTTCTACCTATCTATGCAAGATACAGGTGTGTGTCCAGACCCTTTTGGCTTCGGTGAATATGGAGGAAGAGCGGGAATATGACAAAGTATCCCGGCGCATTGAGAGGCTCCAGTGTAATAAAACTTCTTTTACGACCAGTTGTTAGGGCGGAATAGTCCGTCTCTCGGTTGAAAACGGCAGCAAGCTAAGTTTGTTCAACTTGTAGGAGAAGGCCATCGTAACTTTCCTGTCCAAGACGGTGTCATAGTTCTTGATTCTGCGGATGAATCGGAGAATCCTCTTTGAGAGGTTGTTGAGGAGATTTTCGAGGAAGATGGCGCTGCGGTTGACGATGAAACTGAAATAGCTTACAGAGCGGACAACGAAACTGTTGGTGGTGACGCTGGGGAAGTCATAATGGTCTATGCTGGGTCGTCTGTTGAAGCGGATGTCGGGAAGGAGACGGATACTGTTTCCGCTGAGGCGGTTTCCAGGTGGGATGTTGAGGCGTCGACTACTGTTGATACTGCTTTCGGATGGAACCTTTGTTGCCCGAGAGATTGTTGGAGAAAGTGCTTGAAGAATCTATGACAGAGGCGTTGGCAACTCGTATATTTGCTTTCGATGACCAGTTTCCCTTTTTGTTGTTTCTCTTTGTTGCATATACATCTTGATGCTTTTGCGGACTTATTGTTATCTTCTTCTTATTCATGGAGAAGTTAGGGTTTCGCCAATTAGCGTCCTGCTTGCGGTTTTACATCTTTGAAAAACTTCTTATTTGAAAGACCTCAATCTTCCATTAGTTTAGGTTGTTCGACCTTCCAATCCCTTCAGAGCTCTTGAATAATGAATAAGGCATTTCCTGTATATTTTCGGCTTTTTCTGGTCATGATTTGATGGCTGATCGTGTCTTCTGAGCTTCAAAAGTGAAGGGCTCCCGTGTATATTTCCAGTCCCCAAGTGTAGTTTGCATGTTTCCATCTTGTGTGGTCAGTGGGTTGACCATGATAAGGATACCACCATCGTGTATTCGTACTTGTGATTTTGTTACTTTTCCACGCGTAACTAAAATATGGAGGAGTACGGGTTACCGTTACAGTGATTGTTTCCATGGTGAAACTCTGGCTGGTATCGACAAACGGGCGGCGACAGTTCTTGGCAACAAATGTGATTAGAAGAGACTGTCCATGGAAGTAAACGGATTGTATGGATGTGTAAGTGAGCAAATTTGGAAGGAAGGAATGGTGATTACAGCACGACCCTCGGCAAGGAAGAGCCGCAGCCATGACAAAATCCTTAGAAAGAAAGAGCAGCGGCTACGACACAATCCTTGGCAGGAAGGAGGCGTTGAAGTGGCTTCGGTTCTCGGAGAGGACGTTGAAACTCATGGAGTAAAAATGCTGGAATTTCGTCTTCGGATCTTAGAGCAGCTTATGGAAAGAACGCTGAAGCGGAGCGGCTGTTGGAGCGAATGTTGAAGCGGAGCGGTTGCTGAAGCGAACATTGAAGCGGAGCCGCTGGAGAGGCTGCGTCAATCAGTGTGTTATAAGGCTGGACGCCCTTCAAGAGGACAGTGGTTAGGAGTCCCCAGTTCCATCTATCAATCGTTCTCTCCAAGAGAGGTTGGGATTTGGGAACGATTTCTTTGGTTGGAAAAGGCTGCTTCCCTGATGCGGCGCGGTTGAGAGCTGCAAATGTCTTCACGTTGTGCCTTGGGGAAACATAGAGTCTCATATAAATGTTTCATCATGGACTGCACAGTTTTGTGGGCGAAGTCCCCAGAAATCATGCGTCTCTTGACAGGAATAGAGTCTTCGTGAACTCAGGGGGTTTGCTGATTTTCTTTGCTTCAATTTTGGAGAACTCGTTCCTGATCTTTATGTGTGATGAAATCAAATTGCTGATTCCCTACGGGGCGTTCAAGTGCAACGCTAGAAGGATGCAAGCTACTAGCGCTGGGAAGATGCAAGCTGTTGTAAAGATGCAAGTTGCTGTAAAATGCAAGCTGCTGTAAAGATGCAAGCTGCTGTAAAATGCAAGCTGCTGTAAAGATGCAAGATGTTGTAAAGCTCCGACCTGCTGTGAAGATGCAAGCTGGAAGTGCAAGTGTGACGCTGGAAGGACGTAAGCTGTCAGCGCTGGAAAAGACGCAAGTTGCCGGCGCTGGAAAGATGCAAGCTGGAAGTGCAGGTGTGACGCTGGAAGGACGCAAGCTGTCAAAGCTAGAAAAGACACAAGCTGTCGGCGCTGGAAAGATGCAAGCTGCCGGTGTCGGAAGGACGCAAGCTGCGCTGGAAAAGATGCAAGCTGCTGACCCTGGAAAGATGCAAGTTGTTAGCGCTGCATCTTGTTGGAACAAGCGCTGGCTTGACATGGACGCTGGCTTGGCGTGGGCGCTGGTTCCAGTGTGGGTGCTGTCTTGGCGTGGTGTGGTAGCAATAAAGTGGGCCAGCATATTCCAGGTATGTACTCCAGCATTTCTTGTGTTGGTGCAAACCCTAGCCATAGGTATGCCTCCCATAAATATGTAGAAATATTGTTCTTCTCTTCGAATATTACCTTGGTAGCGTCAGCTACCTCATGAATAGTGACTGGTAATCATTATGATGCAAAGTAGGTACACATGGGTATGCAACTGATTCCACGAAGACTGGGCGTTAGGGTTTCTCTGAGATCCAAGGTGACTGAAGGTCCTTCTGCGGACGTGGTCAAATAACAAGAGGCGGAGGTTGGAAGGCTGTCCAAAGGATTGGAGATGAAACAGGCGGTCCTCCAAATAACGAAGGGCGTCTTCTTCGAGAAGAGCAAACCACTGTTGAATGGCTTCCTTTGGATGCACTTCTGTCTTCTGAAATTCTTCAGTTTTTTTTTTTGAAAGGCAAATGAAACACCTGGCTTACGGTTTTGATTTTATGGATTTCTGGGTTGATAGACAAGTGTTACCTATGAGGGTTTTGGGTTATTATTCGGGATGAACCGTTTTAGGATGATGTCGTTTTTTGGTTATGATTGTAAGTGATACCAACATCCCAGGGAAGATATGAAACCGTGAACATTGCGTGTTAGTAGATGACATGGGATGAAACGTAACATGGCTATGGGTTTTATCATTCCCGTGAAAACTTGAAATTGTAAACCATATATTCTGTGTAAGAAAGACTTACTCGGTTTCCCGGATCTACTGATGAAAAGGGATCCTCCATGTGTAAGATCGAGTCTCGTGGGAAGCACCGCCGCGATTGTGGAAAGTCCCCGGTCGTTTTGAGTCACTTGATGATTGGATCGTTTGCTTTCGGTTTCTGTGAAGTCCCCAGCCGTCTCTTGCGGTTTGCGACTGGTAACCAGGTTATCTGGTAGTCGAGTTGTGGATCCCAGAATAGATCGCTTGCTTCTGCCGTCCTGATGCCTGGATCGAAGTATGAGATCGAGGATTGAAAACTGACATTGTAACCGAAAGATCAATCTCCCACTGTGGTCTCCAATTTTTTATGGGTGGAAATCGTTTCTGCCGATTTTGGTAATTTCGGTAGGTGATTGAGAAACAAATCTAAACCCTAAACAAATGTAATGCACGGGAGTACTTTAGATTCGAGAGATCGATCTGTACAACTCCGGCCTAAACCAAGAAATGGTCGTTCCGAATTTGCTTCGGTCACAAAGAAGAGGAGAAGGGCTAGTTTAGGGAGGAAAGCGAAGAGAGTGTTGAGACCAGAACAGTTATGGAAGAGTAGTACTTGACTTGTATCAGAAGGTGAAAGCTTTTGGGAAAGCTAGCAAAGTTGCCTTTCTGAGTATTGTATTTCTCTTTACCCAAAAACTTGTTGTCTTGGTGGAAATAGGTAAGACCTATTTATAAAAGTCTAAGTGAAACGTACTCTGGCCTCGTAAGAAAAAGAAACGGATGAGTTAAATGGGAAGAGGTGGTAACGCCTGATATTGATGGAATTGATGTTCCATAATGAAAGAGCGTTTCACTATTACTTCCTGCATTTACTAACCGTTTTATTCTTAATACACTGTCTTGAAACGGGCATTTGTGTATGCCGCATGCTGTAAACCGCCAAACCAAAACCCTAAAGAGCATCCCCCAGTTTGTGACATGTATTGATGTCTCGAGTGTTTTCGCGGAAAACGTGTAGCATGTCGCTGGTGTTTGATAAGTTGAGCTTGAGAGATGTGTCGTCTCAATGGCGACCTTCGACGGTCGAGATTTTGCATCTTGAGAGGAATCGTGGCCTTTGATGTAGGCGCGGCATGCCAAAGTGAAAAGGTTGCATGGCATGTGCCAATGGCTTGTGTGGAATGCCTTGGATGTAGGTTGTGCATCGGGTGCAGGTGGTAATGCCAAAATGTAAGTGTTGCATGGCATGTTCCAATGACGGGCGTAGCGGCTTTGTCCCTAGGTTTGCACGGCTTGGAACGCTAGGTTGCAAGGGTCGCTTGGCATGTGCCAATGGCGCGTGTGGCGGCTTGGCACTAGGTTTGCACGGCCTGGCATGCTAGGTTGCAAGCGTCGCTTGGCATGTGCCAATAGCGCGTGTGGCGGCTTGGCACTAGGTTTGCACGGCTTGGCATGCTAGGTTGCAAGCGTCGCTTGTCATGTGCCAATAGCGCGTGTAGCATCTTGGCCCTAGTTTTGCACGGCTTGGCATGCTAGGTCGCAAGCGTTGCTTGGCATGTGTCAATGACGCGTGTGGCGTCTTGGCCCTAGGTTAGCACGGCTTGGCATGCTAGGTCTC
>NW_020624154.1:1956952-1976282 GCF_003573695.1 Papaver somniferum | reverse complement strand
CGTGTGGCGGCTTGGACCCAGGTTTGCACGGCTTGGCATGCTAGGTCGCAAGCGTCGCTTGGCATGTGCCAATGGCGCGTGTGGCGGCTTGGCCCCAGGTTTGCACGGCTGGGCATGCTAGGTCGCAAGCGTCGCTTGGCATGTGCCAATGGCGCATGTGGCGGCTTGGCCCTAGGTTTGCACGGCTTGGCATGCTAGGTCGCAAGAGTCGCTTGGCATGTGCCAATGGCCCGTGTGGCACAATGATTGTGCAGCTCGAATTTGGCACGGTTGCCATGCG
This sequence comes from Papaver somniferum, assembly GCF_003573695.1. Taxonomy (NCBI): domain Eukaryota; kingdom Viridiplantae; phylum Streptophyta; class Magnoliopsida; order Ranunculales; family Papaveraceae; genus Papaver; species Papaver somniferum. The sequence continues at coordinate 1,976,002 of NW_020624154.1, read as the reverse complement.
CAATGATTGTGCAGCTCGAATTTGGCACGGTTGCCGTGAAGCGCAATGATTCTGCGGCTTGGTTTTGGCATGGTTTCCATGATGCGCAGCGATTGTGCGGATTTGGTTTTGGCATAGTTTCCATGATTCACAGCGATTATGCGGATTTGATTTTGGCATAGTTGCCATGATGCGCATCGATTGTGCGGCTTTGGTTTTGGCATAGTTGACATGATGCGCAGCGATTGTGCGGCTTTGGTTTTGGCATAGTTGCCATGATGCGCAGCGATTGTGCGGCTTTGGTTTTGGCATAGTTGCCATGATGCACAACGATTGCGCGGCTTTGGTTTTGGCATAGTTGCCATGATGCGCAGCGATTGTGCGGCTTAGGGTTTTGTGTGTCGAAACCCTAGTTTAGAATTTGAAAAAAAAGATATCCTGGTAATTTTTTACATAAGTGCATTAAATGTTCTAATAAATGTGTTTAGCGTCACCGGTGACGTCATGCTATGCGTAATGTTTTACGATTTTACCCATTGTCTAAAAACCACCATCAACAACAGCGTGCAGCGCACAACTCGCCGTCACAAGAATGTGTCAGGAAGACATGGACGGTTAGTGATGATGGGAGAAGTGGGCAAGATTAATCGTGTGACACTAACACACGCAACTCCACTACTCCATCACTCCACTTTCTCTAATTCCCATGAGAGACGTGGGTAAGGCTCAATGACTTTTATAAATAGGTTCTCCTCCCTATTTCAAAACAACACAAGACAGAAACCAAGTGTTGATACAATCATATCCAAACACCAGAACTGATAGCTTACATTCTGCAAGCCAGTTCAGCTTTCTGATATAAGGCATAAACAACCAATACCTCCAATTCTCAACACCTTCTTCGCTTTCCTCCCTAAGATCAACCCCATCTCCTTCATTTTGTGACCGAAGCAAGTCTGGAACGTCCATTTCTTGGTTTAGGCCAGATTTGTACAGATTTATTTCTCGAATCACAAGCACTCCCGTGCAGTGCATTTGTTTAGGGTTTAGATTCATTTCTCATCTGCATTACCAAAACCGGCAGAAATAGTTTTCACCCATAAACAGGGTCGTAGCAACTTTAGTTATGGGTGAGATCAACTAATGGAATCAAGTGCGCAGAATCCGGCGTGGTTCTTGAGGCGTAAGGAACGCAACTATACCTTGATCAGTGTGAGATTGATTAGGGCTCAACTGCATTCTAGTTCGAAGTTAACTTGGAGTAGGCTAGTGTCTGTAGCGGCTTAATACAGTGTGGTGTTCAAATCTGGACTAGGTCCCGGGGTTTTTCTGCATTTGCGTTTTCCTCGTTAACAAAACTTCTGGCGTATGTGTTATTTCTTTTCCGCATTATATTTTGTTATATAATTGAAATATCACAGGTTGTGCATTGAATCGATCAACTAGTAAATCAAACCTTTGGTTGTTGATTGAAATTGATTGATCCTTGAACATTGGTCTTTAGTACCGTTCAATTAATTTCTCTTATATTCAATCAGGCTCACAAATTCCTATTTGTTTGATTGCGGATTGAATTGAGAAATTGAGATATAACTCTTTGATATAGTTTTTCTTAAGATTGAGTCTGGCTGTCTAGTTGATTCTCTTGAAAGTATATTGGATTTAGTCCATACAGATTGCTAAGCGAAATATTGGGTGAGGTTGTTAGACCCCCGTTTTTTCAGTTATGTACGTCTCCAAAAGCATGCCTATTCTAATCTTTAAGAGCTTGTTTAATCCTATTAAGCTTATTGACGAAAATATACGATGGTTGTTCATAGATAGGCATCAACCAAATTTATTCAGCAAAATCCCGATCTAGCCAATTTTTTTGAATTCGAAATGGAACCTTAACTGGCCGAGGAATTGCAATAGGAAAGCCAATTAACGGAATGATCAGATACAATCCTAGCCAACGCCTTACACTTCCATTTCTCATACTTTTTCATCCAAGCATCATTCACAATAGCTTTATCAAACTTACGAATAATTTGTTTAACTCCGTTTGGCAATTCGACCAAGTGTATTTCTTTCATAAACAGTTTGCTTCAAAGAGGCCATTATCATGCATCCAGTTTTGGAAATCATTCAAGAAAATTATTCACGGAACCTTTCCACCTTTTTTCTCTTCCCAAAAATACAGTTGAAGTCGTTAATTACAAGCCATGGGATTGGCTCATTAACAAGATCAAATTGACTACATGTTAGAGCATTGATCGGTCGAACTCATAAGTGTTATTATCTCAAGCTTGTTGTCAAAACTATATCTTGATTTCTATTCTACAATTAATTAAGTCTCGGACTAAGATAGAAATGTAGTTGAGAAACAAAGGACCACGGCAGTCATCACCGTGTTCTACCATTTGAAAGCGAAGATCAATCAAAGCTTTTGGAGAACTTCATCAACAAAAGGTAAGTGACGAATGAACCACCTATATTTCAAATTATATTTACTTTTCTATCATCTGAGACGATGTCTCATAACTAATTAGACTAGTTTGTGTAGACAAGAATTTTGAGTCAAGTTTATTTTGATAATTTCTCGAAATATAATGACTAATCTTAATGAACATTTGTTCATGCTTGATGAATTTGGTTAAGGAAAATTTGATTCATTTTTTATCACTCAAAAATAGCTTGGAACAGTGATATGTGTCATTGATGTTATTCGGGAATGTTTCGAATCGATTTAGAGAAATATAGAACTACTATAGATTCAGATAGAAGACAGTGGTATAGGTCTTACAAACTGGGAAAACTGTTATACGTCTGAACCCGTATTACATGTACTCGTAAACGTAGTGAAGTATCTATACATATCAGCTTACAGATTTGGCATACGCATATTCTTATGCGCATCATATGAAAATCTGTTTAATTCGTAAACCGGATCGGTATGCATACTTGTATGCAAACCATTCTTGAATTGTGGTTACGGAACCGAGGTGAGTATCCAAACCGGTACGTGAACTAAAACAGTTTTGTGTTCCTGAACTCAATAGCGTTTCCAAACCAGTACGCAAACCGATTTAGTTCCGTGAACTCCGGAACCGACGACAGTGTTAAAGTTTCCAAGTCGGTATGCAAACTTAAAAAATTCGGTGAACTCTGGAACTTTGGTTTGGTGGAAAGTGTGCAAACTGGAACGCAAACCTAAAAAGTTATGTGAACTTTGTTTTGGTTTAGAGTTTCCAAACCGGTATGCGTACTGTGACTGAACCGACTCATGAACGACAATGGTATTCGTACCTTGTACACCTACTAACCATGTCGATTATGATTGGAAATTGATTGATCCTTGGATATTGGTCTTTGGTACCATCCAAGTTTATATCTCTTGTATTTAATAAAGACTCGCAGATTTCTATTTGCTTGAGTATAGATTAAATCAATATATCAAGATATTAACTCCTTGATATACTTTTTATTAAGATTGAGTCTGACTGTCTAGTTGATTCTCTTAAAAGTATATTAGAGTTAGTCCATACAGATTGCTAATCGAAATATTGGGTGAGGTTGTTAGACCCCCCGTATTTTCAATTGGTATCAGAGCAGGCAAACACGTTCAAGACCTCAAAAGTCTGTGTTTGTAGCGATCTGACTCTATGGACAAAGGTGCTATCTCAATTAACGTACCACCAGTCTTCGATGGCTCAAACTACTTATGGTCGAAAATTGCTATGCGAGCTTTTCTTAAATCACGTAATTTTCAATCATGGGTATATGTAGTTAATGTCTATGATGCTCCCATTGTGGCAATAGGTAACGCTACTATTCCAAAGAATATTGGCGAATACGATGCTGCAGAGATACTTGCTGCAAAGCAAAACTATGATGGTTTGAATGCCATCATACATGCCATTACCCCTAATCTTCAGCACCATGTGTCTAATTGCACTCGGTCTAAAGATGCTTGGGATATATTAGAAACCGTATTTGAAGGGAATACCAGTGAAAAGGAAGCCAGGCTTCAAAACCTAAATTCCGATTGGGAAAACCTTCGTATGGCAGATGAAGATTCATTTGATGAGTTTAATCACAAAGTGTCTGAAATTGTTAATGCATCTTTTGCATTGGGTAAGACTATTCCTGAAAAGGACATTGTGATGAAAATTCTCAGATCGCTGCCATCTAGATACGATTCGAAGAAGCATGCCATCGTTGAGGGAAATAACCTTGATACCCTTTCCAGAAATACTCTGGTTGGGAAGCTAAAGATATTTGATCATGAGCATACATCCAACACTACCAAGGATGTTGCGTTCAAAGAACAAAAAGACACAAAATTACTTGATAAAAGTAAAAAAGTGTATATCTCTGAAGATGATCACTCTGAGACTGATTCATCAGATGAAGATCTTGATAAATCAGTCTCGATGATCACAAGACAGTTTAGAGATCTTCTTTTGAAGGGAAGTAAACGGTTCTCCAGAGATAAGCCAAAACCATCAGTAAAACCCCACAATCGTATTCCTCCTAAAAACAGGGACACAGATGAAACTGATGACGATGATATGCCTCAGTACTTTAAGTGTAAGGGTTTTGGTCATTTTGCAGACGAGTGTCCAAATCGCAAAAAATACACTGGGAACCAAGGTCTTGCCGCAACGCTTGATGAGATGTCTGACAATTATGATTCTGATGAAGACAAAAAATCAAGTGTTGCTCTTCTATGTGAAAATATTGATTTTGATAATTGTAGCAATACATACATCAATCTTGATAATCTTTTAGAAGAGAACCCAATCAAGATGGAAGAATCAACTGACCCCTCTATTGGAAACTCTTTATCTAATGTTTCAGGATCTACCATGTGCCTAGCATCTTGCAGATTACAAGCACCTGAATCAGCTTATGCGTTGACATGCTCTTATTGTTCACTCAAGGGTCATGAACTTTCAAAGTGTTTCAAGTACAAACACAAGATGAGATATATCAACAAGCTTCAACGGAGAGCGGATCATCTAGCAAACAAGCTTAAACTCGCGCAGAAAACCGCTGAAGTATGTAAGATTTTATCTTCTTCAAAGAATCTAGTTTCCAAAGAGAAGTCTAGACCACTAAAGGAAAGGGTATGGTCTAAACCAGTTGATAGACAAGGAACCATGAATTCCTCTCAAAAAGGTTATGGTAAAAAAATCGTTGTTCACCACAACACAACTTGATTGTGTTGTCCTCGTGCATCTTGTCTCATGTTCCTGATTAAATGAGATAAGATTATGCACACCTCAGGCTTTAATAAAAACTTGTTTTGTTTTTCTTAGTTTTTGTTTTTGAGTATGGAATTCTTTCATGTTGGAAGTGATTTTCCTGTTTAATCAAAAGAAGGGTTATTATTGACAATTTCACTCTTTATAGGGCTGTGAGCTGTGCGTACACAAACCTTTTAAAGGTTTAGAAACCTTACATTCCTTTTTTCCTTCTCTGACATTCTTTATATCTTAAGACTGCTTGTTGAGTTTTGATTGTGATTTCCTCTCACAAAATCGTACGTATATGGATACTTCAAGCATCATGTCTTCTGATGGAAAAGATGTCAATATGATTGTTAAGCCATCAATCACTAAGAAAAAAGAGAGATCTCCATTGTATCCAACTTTGAAAAGAAAAAGAAGAAATGTGAGGAATCCAATAGTTGTTCATTCAAACTCTCAGAAGTTTTCTGATGTTCTTGAAGAGTTGAACCAGACAAGGAAAGAGATTCATCAAATAAAGGCTTGTGTTTTAAGCACACTGGAAATTCAGAAGGCCCTAATTCGACAACTTCAGACAAGAAGGTTCATTGGTATTGACTCCTTCCTCCATGAACCATATGTCCCAATAGTTGTTGACGACAAGGAGTTCGGGGATGACAAGGAATTTTTCAAATATCTTAATGTCTAGGAAACTTCTTAAAAGAATTTTTATTCTTGTTTTTGTTTAAGAAGGATAACTAGGGTTTGGAATATCCATTATTGTGAGTACACATAGCTATGTCCAATGTTTTCATCTTGCAATGTTTTTAGATTTATTTATTTAAATTCTAAAGTTGATTTGGAAGATGATTTTTGCAGTATTAATCTTTATGGATTTATATATTGCAATATGTTATGGGATATGTATGTTTGCGTCCGTGAACTATGATTGTCCCATACGATGTCAAAAGTTATCTCCTTCATATGTCGATATGCATGTATTGATAAAAGATCGATGAACTTTTGACAAAACAAAAATTGAACCTATTATGTCGTTATGCAAATAATTGATGGAAGATAGGATGAATTTTTGTGTACAAATATTATGTTTATTATATGTCATTATGCAAATAATGATGAAAATAGAATGAATCTTTGTCCATTCCGCAGTATTGATCTTCCCTGATCCATATCTTATGTATATACTGTGCGGCTCCATAAGTCTTCTTATGTGAGCATTTCCAACTAAACTAATCATGAATTCGTTTGTGGTTAACTTGGTTGAGTATTCCGATCAAATTAATCATGGGTTTTCTTGTGATTAATTTAATTGAGAATTTTGGATACAAAATCATTTCCTTTGTGGTTTTTAATGTCCAAAGAAATCCTTCTTTTCTTGTGAAAGTAAGGTCACTCTTGTTGTTCTTTCGGGAATGACATCAAATGGGGGAGAGTTATTTTGAACTTGCGCTTAATTTCCATATCTTTGTGGGGAGTGCGGCTGTGGAATATTTTAGGAGTTATCTTGTATCTTTATAAACTCCTCGATGAATGCATTTAGCTTCGGCTATATGATTGCATATAAACAAAATTGATATGTACTTTTCTTTGGTCTTGAAGCATCTCCGTGGAAATTTCATTAGGATCCCATTTTCGTACCTTTGCCAATTTTATTGACAAAAAGGGGGAGAATTAGTGTGTAGTTCACACTACAAATACATATGGTTTTCGGATCATTATGTAAGGGGGAGTGGTTTTCATGTTGAGATGAAAGTATTGACTAAGGGGGAGTGATACATATCACCATAGTATTGTTGTCGAAGTTGTGATACAATTGAACTTTGATATTGTGTAATAATACTATGACACTGTATAACAATGATCGAGAGCTTTTGTTTTCTCATTGTTATGGCTACGGATCTTCAACAACTATAATGCTGAACTGAACATCTATGGAATCATGCGAGTACTTGGAAAAGACAAATTTTTCGAGTAATGTTGAATCACCAAGGAGATCAAGCATGTGGACGAGAAGCTACAAATTTTTATTTATTTTATATTCCATATGTATTGATAGTTTTGTCACTAAAATTGACAAAGGGGGAGATTGTTAGAGCATTGCTCGGGTCGAACTCGCAAGCGTTGTTATCTCAAGCTTGTTTGTCAAATTTAGTTGTCAAAACTATGTGTCTTGATTTCTAGTCTACTTATAGATAAGTCTCGGACTAGGATAGTTAAGTGTAGTTGAGCTCCAGACTCCATGGCGATCATCTTACGAAGACGAAGAACTACTCAAGGAACCAGTGGAACTTCATCCGACTAAAAGGTATGTGGAGACTTGAAATTATCTATAACTCAAAAGTCTATCTACTCTATCTACTACTTTTGAGACAAAAGTCGTATAAGTATGATAGTTTTCATACATACACATTTGCTATTTCGAGCCGAGTTTATCTCGCCTATCTATTTCTCGAAATATGTGTTGGTAAGCTTTCGCTTTAACCATTTTCATCTTTACCCGTGACGAAAGTCATGATGACGTTTCAATCTCTTGAAAATTGCTTTGATGACGATAGTTGTGAATAACGACTATTATAACATTATAGAAGAATGTTTCAATGATTGAAATGTAGAGTTGAGATTATGTAACCATCTATGGATATAAGCATCTATAGTGTGTTCGCACATTAGTGTATAAATCCATGTACCGGAAACTAAGTGTGTGCATATGTGTCCATACGGATTTGGTAAAGGAGGCAGGTTGGGTACGCGTACCCGTACGCGTACTGGCGGAACTTTTTCTCCTGGAAAATTCTGCTGAGTTTGTAGTTTACAAACTAGTAAACCAGTCACCTTAGGTAGCGTACCCGTAAGTGTACTGGCGGAACTTTTCTACCCGAAAAATTCGGCTGAGTTTGGAAACCAAAACCAACTCAATCCGGTTGCTAAGCTACGCATACCCGTACGTGTACCCAAACTTAAACAATAAATTATAAGGAATGCAATCTTTGCAAACCGTGGCTATATTGTTCATAAATTGATTCAAATGAATCAAACCGATTTTGTTTCAATTGTGTCTATGTATTAAGACCTAAGCAATTGAACAACTCTTCAATTAGTTCTTTTGAAGTCGTTTGAATCAGTTGTGAAGAAGATGAATACGGTTAATATAGAAGTGCTCATATGGCTAACCATTGGTTAAATATTTGTGAACCAACTAAGTGTACACGTTTAGGTACGGTTACTCAAACCTAAATGAAATACACTTCATTTGTGCATGACAAGCTAAGTTTCGATCAAACGGTTAAAAGATATTATCTTGTATCTAACCAGGTTTTCATCTAACGGTGAATTTTGAATGCTTTGCTACTAATCTAACATTAATTGCAAATCTTGATTTGAAAACTATATAAAGTAGAACTCTAGCAACTGGAAAAACTAATCCCCACACCTCCTGTGTGATACTAGTTGGTTTAGCTAGAGTCGATTCTTCTTTAACCTTAGGTTTCTTATCGAGACCATGTAGGTTAACGACTTAAAGACTTCATTGGGATTGTGAAGCCAGACGAAACTACTTCTCCTGTAGTTGAGCGATCTGATCTTCCCATTTTCTATCGTACGAGTTCAATTGAAATAATTGACTTGAGATTATATCACCGGTAGGGCAAGATAAAATCAAATCATAAACATCTTCGCCTCATCGTTTGTGATTCCACAATATCTTGTTTCGCTACCATACAATTAAGATTATTGTGAGGTGATTGATAATTGTAGTCTGTTCTTCGGGAATATAAGTCTGGGTTATAGATTAGTTCCTGTTCACCTTGATTTTATCAAAAGACGAAACAAAACTCGTAGGTTTATCTGTGGGAGACAGATTTATCTATTACCGTAGACTTTTCTGTGTGATACAGATTTGTTTATTCAAGTCTTCAACTTTGGGTCGTAGCAACTCTTGGTCGTGGGTGAGATCAGCAAAGGGAATCAAGTGCGTTGCATCCTGCCGGGATCAGAGACGTAAGGAGTGCAACTGTACCTTGAATCAGTATGAGATTGATTGGGGTTCAACTACAGTCCAAACCGAAGTTAGTTTGTAGTAAGCTAGTGTCTGTGGCGGCTTAATACAGTATGGTGTTCAATCTGGACTAGGTCCCGGGGTTTTTCCGCATTTGCGGTTTCCTCGTTAAAAAAACTTCTGGCGTCTCTGTTATTTCTATTCCGCATTATATTTTTTTATATAATTTAAATATCACAGGTTGTGCGTTGTATCAATCAATTGTGAAATCCAACCTTTGGTTGTTGATTGGAAATTGATTGATCCTTGGATATTAGTCTTTGGTACCATCCAAATTTATATCTCTTGTATTTAATAAAGACTTACAGATTTCTATTTGCTTGAGTATAAATTAAATCAAGAGATCGGGATATTAACTCTTTGATATACTTTTTATTAAGATTGAGTCTAGTTGATTCTCTTAAAAGTATATTAGAGTTAGTCCATACAGATTGCTAATCGAAATATTGGGTGAGGTTGTTAAACCCCCACATTTTCAATATTGATAAAAGTTCAATCTTTAATCAGAAGAGCCTCTATATAACTCAACAATATATCTCTGATTTAGTTCTTGAGATTGATAGAGCGGTTATCATATACAACTTAGTTCTTTACTATTTCCGAATACAATCCAAAGGAGGTGAGTGCTAGAAGTTATCACAGGGGGTGAAACAACTTAAGATAGTGGAATCAATCTTAGGACTATATTGGTTGTAAGTGCAGGTATACTGAAGGAATTAGGTAACTTGGAGTTAGTTTACTTAGCCTTAGCTATACGAAGTTGGTATTAGTCTTTGTATAACAGCTTAATTATGAGAGTATTCAAAACTGGACTAGGTCCTGCGGGTTTTTATGTATTTGCAGTTTCATCGTTAACAAAATCTTTTTGCGTGCTTTTACTTTTGAAAACGCAGGGGATAACAAATACACCCGATTTTGTCGTTTGCAACCTGTATAGACAAAACTTAACACAATTTTCAAGAAGACCAACTTAATGATCCTTGACAATATGTATTGAGTTAATATCTCAACCTCTACTCAATTAGTATGTATATAGAACAAGGTCCGTGAACCTGATTGTTAAGCAGAGTACTTGGACGATCTCAAAAATCAATATCCAAGATCAATCTATTTGTATCCAAATAATTCAATCGGAATTCTGCCAAGTGTTTAAACTTGTTATCTATCTTTCAAGAAACGAATTCTACAAGAAACTAGTCTCGTATCGATTACAATTAAGAGGAATTGTCTATGTAAATTTAATACATACAAATCTATGTAGATACAATTATAAATATATACAATATATTGTGGAAAAGGAAAAACACAAGACACCAGAAATTTTGTTAACAAAAAAACCGCAATAGCATAAAAACCCCGGGACCTCGTCCAGATTGAACACTGACAGGTGTCTAAAACACCTTGATATTTATATATTGTTTATGCTTTCTTTGCGAGTTTTCTTGTAAATTATGTATCTTATGATTTATTTTGAGTTTATTAGGTGCAATGGAGTCATTTGGAGCGAAAGGAGGAGAAATCAACAATTTGGAGGAAGAAACGCAAAAAGATCATTTCATTGGCGATGCTACTGGGTACCTAGAGTCATATTGGTATCTTGTACTAAAAAATACTGGGTTCCTATATCATTTTGTATCATTACAAGCCCTAAATTCAAGAGAATTTTTCTTCTCTTCCCATTATTGTTATCTGAAACCGAGAGCGAGAGAGAATGGCGGTTGTGTTTGCCTGAAATTCAAAGTGAAAATGGAGGCAGCTATCTGAAGTCTCTTGGCCTTAAATCGATTCACAGATGGAGAAGATTAGGTTTGATTCAAGTAGAGGTTTGTTTCTGGTGTTGTTGTTTCGACTGTGGTTTTTGGAGATTGAAGAGCAGCTGCTACTGCGATTGAATCATGGAAAAGAAGAAGAAGATTAATCTGATATTTGAAGGTCAGGTGGGTGTTGATCAGAAGAGATTCAACAGCTGTAGATGGTGAAATTGATGAAAATTCAGTTTATGGTTTAAGTTGATTTTCTATTTGGTTGTGTTGATGAGATTGAGGCTGAAATCGTAGCTAAGATGAACATCTAGGAGTTGGTGATGAATCTGAGCTCTAAGGAGGAACTGAAGATGTTGGTGGTTGCATCTGTTGCAGGCAAGGGTTAGTTGTGACATGGAATTGTGGTGATTGAGCTATTGGGTCTGTGGAATTGGTGGTGGTCTTGATGAAATTGCAAACTGGTTGTGTTGTTGTTGCTGCCGTGGGACTGAAATGGGCATGCTAGATGAGAAGCTGAGGATGGCATAAGAATCATTGGTGTCCTGCAATGGGTTTGTATGAATGCAGTTACAGATGTGTGTGTTGGTTTACTAAGATTCAAGAGAAGAAATTAGAAGTTGAAATGATTTTTTGGTCATGAATTGGAGAATTGGTGAAGCTCTGTTGGTGATACAAACTGAAGGAATTGTGTATGAATGCTTTGCAGTGGAGTTTGTGTATTTGTTGAGTTTGGTGGTGTTGTTCCAATAGGATTGTTGGTCTCTGTAACAGAGTCAAATTGCATTACAGCTGAACTGGAGCAAAGAATGGTAAAGGTTCAGGGTTAGGACATGGTGGTTGTAGTGGAGATTGGAATGAGGTTAAGCTGCAGGAAGTTATGATTGCAGCTGTAGAGATGAGTTTCTGGTGAAATGGTTGCAGCTACAGATGGGATTGTAGGTGCATCGTTTGTGTTCAAGCTGAACTGATGCGCAAGGCTCAGGAAATGGCTTTGGTGATACTGAATTGTGGGACTGAAGCTTAAATGGATGAATGAGCTGATATTATATGAGTCTGGAGCTGGTTGTCTGTGTTGGTGGATGTCTGAGAGTAAAAATGATAAGCTGAGCAAGGTGTATTAGTGGTATTGGATTGGTGAATGAGGATGCAGTTGGTACTGATTTGATCTGGTGATGCTGTGTTGCAGTGAGAACTTGAATGAGAAATGCAGACAAGATAAAATGGCTAGGCAGTGATGCTGATGTATTGCAGCTGCAGTTGAGCATCTGAGATGCTGCAAGGAATGTGTTGCCAAGGTTTTGAGTTATGAGATTGAATGGGTCTTGTGGATGAATTCAGGTGAAGCATTGGTTGGTTGCTGTGGGGAATGGCAAGCTAAAGATGCAGTTGCAGGAACAAGGCTTGGAGTCTGTTGCTGTTATGAGATGAATCCGGTGGTACTGAAGTTGATGAGAAGCAATGATGTTGTGATACAGAGGGGATGAGTTGGTGTTTGAACTCGGGTGAATTCAGAGAGAGAATGAAGCTGCGAAGGATAAATGAAATGGCACCAGAGCTATTGATTGTGTATGCTGCAGGAAACGGGTTGCTAGTGGTGCTGTTATGTGGAAACTCAAGAATGTTGGTTGTCTTCCAATGAAGATTGGAACTTGAAATAGAGATGACGGACATTACTACTTGGAGTTTTGGAGGAGAGCGACGCTTCTAGGGTTTGCTTTCGTTATATTACATCTTCTTTATTATTGATGATGATGAACTCCATTAATATGAGTAGCTAAATACAATTATTGGTTATGAGATAAAGTTAATTTCATCAAACATGCTATTTGATTCTATGAATTAGTTTTGTCTCAATTCTATCGTTTATGATTCATGGTTTTTATTATCATATGATTTGAATGCTAGTTTGGTTGAGTCGGAATCAATTGGATTTGTTTTCATCTCTATAGCTATATTAGAGTTTTCAATACGTAAAAGTTGTTAATCTCTGATTTCTAGTAGAATCTTGTGGTTAGTTCTTGTAGTGATACATCTTATTAATCGCATATGAATCATAACCTTGGTTAAATTGGATTAGTGCTATTACACGTTCAATTGCTTTGATTTGTCTTATTTCATAAAACTTATTGCTCTTAGGGAGTTAAACTTAATTGTGCTTTTACACTTTAGGTTGCTTTCTAGGTAGATTTCACAATAGCATCTTTTAATGTTGTTTGTGATAAAATTGGGAAATAAACAGGATACTCTTGCGATCAAGATATCCTAGGACTTTTGATAATTGCGAGATTAAAATATCAATTCTAGTCATTGATGAAAATACATGTTTGTGAATGATACTATCCCGTGACCAATATCTTCCTCTTATTGATTACTTTTATTATTACTTTGCTTTCAACTTAGCTTTATTGCATTGATAAATCAAAATACCCCCTGGTTAGTAAGAAACTGAAATTTGCATAACAACAATTGCCTCTCTGTGGAAACAAACTCTTTCTTATCTTATACCTCATTTATATTTTATTGAGTGAGAAAGTGAATTATTTTTGACGCATACGACTGCAATCAAACACAATACTATATTAAGCCGCTACAGACACTAGCTTACTGTCAGACTTCGGACTGTAATGTAGTTGAGACCGAATCCACCCTCCAAACGGTTCAGTTGAAGTTGCCTCCTTACGTCTCTTGAACCTCGCAAGGTTCTATGCACTTGATTCCCTTAGCGGACGTCCTTTACAGCCTAAGAGTTGCTTCAGCCGAAGGGAAGACTTTTGGTACCAATATGCCTCTAACAGACAAGACTATTTGATTTTTGTTTAGATGAAAAATCAAGGTGTGGAAATATGTTTGCAATATCAAGCTAGCAAACCTCACAAATCCGGAACTTACGACTCTCAAGTAGCATCCTAGATTCTTAACCACCTCTCAAGAACAATCGTTGAAAGATCAACTAAGATCAGTCTTTAGATATATATCTTGAGGAATCACAAATTCTGAGACGAAGAAACTTTGTGACTACTATCTATCTTGCATGAAAGAAATTACGAAAACCTCGATAATAGAATGCAAAATCAGGATTCACGAGTTATCAAGGTAAAGATAGTCGGATCTGGATTCACGAATCCCCAAGCGAAGTCTTTTTAGTCGTAGACCTAAAAGGTCAATATAGGCGACTCTGGAATTAACTTGGACACAAAGTGTCAGGGATTTATTTTCCTAGTTGACAGAGATGCTCTATTTATAGTTTTCAAATACCAGCGTTAGCTTAGAATTCAAGCTAAGATAACTTGAAAATCAAGCAAACAAAATAGGTCTTCAAACCAGAATAAAAGACTATACACAAGGTTCGGTTAAACCGAGTTCAGTAACCGTGTATAATGACTATTCGGTTTGGCAAGTTATCCAAAGAACTAAAAACTGTTGGATGTTCATTTAAACACCTAATAAATTAATCATGCTTCAAACACCTAAGTGTTTTATAAATCAATGAAGTCTTAGAAGTGTTTAAGAGAGTTCTAGCAATGCTAAACATGAAAAAGCGGGGGTCTAACAACACCACCCAATATTTCTCTTAGCAATCTGTATGGACTAACTCCGAAATACTTTGCTAGAGAATCAACTAGACAGTCAGACTCAATCCAGATAAAAGTATCTCAAGGAGTTAATATCTCTCTCTTGATTTGATTTTTACTCAAGCTAAAAACAATAGCGAGTCTTTATCAAATACAAGGAATAACTTGGACGGTACTAAAGACCAATGTCCAAGTTTTAATCAATGAAATCAACAACCACAAGGTCGGATCTCTAATCGATTAAACTTTAACGCACAACCTGTATTATTTCAATTATAAAGATAAACAATATAATGCGGAAAATGAAATAACACAGACACCAGAAATTTTGTTAACATGGAAACTGCAAATGCAGAAAAACCTCGGGACCTAGTCCAGATTGAATACACATTGTATTAAGCCTCTACAGACACTAGCCTACTCCAAGCTAACTTCGGACTGGACTATAGTTGAACCCCAATCAGTATCCCACTAATTCAAGGTACAATTGTACTCCTACGCCTCTGATCCCAGCAGGATACTGCACACTTGATTCCCTTAGCTGATCTCATCCACAACCAAGAGTTGTTGCAACCCAAAATCGCAGACTTGATAATAAATAAATCTGTCTCACACAGAAAAGTCTATCAAAGGATAAATCTGTCTCCCACAGAAAAACCCTAGGTTTTTGTTCCGTATTAAGATATGGAATCAAGGTGAACATGAACCAATTGATAATCTGGTTTTATATTCCCGAAGAACAACCTAGATTAATCAATCACCTCTCAACAGTCTTACTTGAATACACAAGAGGACGTCGAGGAATCACAAACAGTGAGACGAAGATGTTTGTGACTTCTTTATCTTTCCTATCGGAGAACTCTCACGATCTCAAGCCAATCAATAAGATTGTACTAGTACGATAGAAGATGCAAGATCAGATCACAAAACTACGATAAAAGTAGTATCGGTCTGGCTTCACAATCCCAATGAAGTCTTTAAGTCGTTAACCTGGTTTTAGAGAAGAAAACCAAAGGTTAGAGGAAAGTCGACTCTAGCGAGCGCACTAGTATCACACAGACGTGTGGGTATTAGTTTTGCCCAATGCTAGATGTCTCCTATATATAGTCTTCAAATCAGGATTTTGCCTTAGTTACAAAGCAATCAATATTCACCGTTAGATGAAAACCTGATTTAGATTCAAGCTAATATTTCTCAACCGTTAGATCGAAAACTTAGCTTGTCACACACACTTGAGATATACGTTTACTGGGTTTGTGAAAACCGTTCCCAAACGTGTACGTGTATGTTGGTTCAACATAGTAACCCAAAAGGTCAACCATATGAGCATTTCATATTAATCTTGTTCTTATTCACCATAACTAGTTCAATTGACTCAAATGAACTAGTTAGAGAGTTGTTCAATTGCTATGAGATCTTATGTAACTACACAAAACACAATTGAAACAAAGATGATTCGATTCGATTGAATCGGCTCATGAACTTTATAACCACGGTTCGCATACTGCATTCCTTAGTAATTTAAGTTTCATGTTCAGAGCACATTTTTATATCATAACCTACTCAAGTACGCAAACAAGTTCGCGAACATAAGACAATCGATAGAGTTTTCCAAACTTAGCAGAAATCTCGGCAAGGAGACTTCCGCCAGTTCGCGGACTAAACACGCAAACGAGTTTTTGGAAAATCCCAGCAGAAATTCTCGGCATGAGAACTTCCGTCAGTTCGCGGACTGAGTTTGCAAGCTGAGTTCGCGGACTTGGCAAAGCCAATTCCTCCTGTTTCTCTCAATCAACAAAGTTCGCAAACTTTTCGGATTAAGGAATAGGACTTATGCACATATGTGTTTCCACACAATGCTTATATCCATCATTGATTATATAGACCTAAACTCTCATTCCAACCATTGAAACATTCTTAGAGGACGTTATATAGTTGTTACACTATTTCTCGTCAAAGCGATTTTCAAAGTGATTGAAACATTATGACTTTCGTCATTAGGTGAAGATAAACCCGATCAAAGCTAAACGCTTTACCAACACATGATTTCGAGATATAGATAAGCGAGATATACTCGGCTCGAAATATCAAATGTGTATGATCCAGTCTATATAGTATACGACTTTTGTCTCATAAGAAGTAGGAGATAGAAGAGATAGACTTTTGAGTGATAGATAAGTTCAAGTCTCCACATACCTTTTTGTTGATGAAGTTCCACGTTTCCTTGAGTAGATCTTCGTCGTTGTATGATGAATCTCCATGAAGTCCTTGAGCTCAACTACACTTTTCTATCCTAGTCCGAGACTTATCTATGTAGACTAGAAATCAAGACTCATAGTTTTGATCACTAGCATTGACAAACATGCTTGAGATATCAATGCATGCGAGGTCGACCGAGATATGCTCTGACAATCTCCCTCTTTGTCAATTTTAGTGACAAAACTATTAATACATATGGATGTTGATGGCGGTTTTTAGACAATGGGTAAAATCGTAAAACCTTACACATAGCATGACGTCACTGGTGACGCTAAACACATTTATTAGAACATTTAATGTACTTATGTAAAAAATTACCAGGGTATCTTTTTTCAAATGCTAAACTAGGGTTTCGACACACAAAACCCTAAGCCGCTGATGTGATTTCAAAGTTGTTGTAGATAGTGATAAAAGGGTTGTTTTAAGACTTGTGAAGGCAATGCATTTTAGACTTAATAAAAATAAAGCAAATTAATTTTCAAAGAGTGATGTCAAGATTTAAAATGGACTAAGGCTCCGGATTCACTATTACTTCAAGTTGATTGGTTACAAAAATATTTCATAATTATTATCTAGCTCTTTTTCCATTAAATCACTTATTAATCTATAAGGTGTCCAAATATTAAATTGTAATCCTTAAGCATGATTTATCAAAGAATTAATTGTAAGCATAAAACATCAAACTGATTCACAACTAGTTAAGAAAACCATTTTTATCTCTCTTTTTTATTGATCCAAGTGAATTAAATAGAATAAATAATTAAGAAATTATAAAAAGAATTTACCAATCAAACATGAGTGAATAGATCCTCCGTCGCCTCAGTCACCAGGTATTTTAGCCGCTCATCATGTTGGAAAACCTCTCAAAATATTTCATTGATGCTCAAAAGTGTTTTACAATGAAGAGAAAGATAAGTAAATAGTATAAAACAGAATACTGCGACCCACAGAAGGCGTCCAGAATCAACGACACGGAGATAGTGTTGTTGGTACAACGACTCAGTCGCGGAAAGGAGTGGAAAAGTGTCGCAATAAAGCGACAGTTTTTAACGACTATCCTGCCTCGTCCATTGTTCTTCGTGTTCTTTTGTTCCAGCAGCAACAAAAACTTTCTTCACAGCGTCTGGTTCTTTGATTTTTACGTCTCTAACTCTCTCCCAAATTCTCCCTAAACTTCCTAACCCTTTCTCTGACCTCCAAGGACTCTATTTAAACCCGAAGCATGCATCGAATCTCCTCCATAACACCAAAAATCCTCGGCAGTGAAAGAAAATATTTTCGGATATTTTCTTTCCTGTTTTAGCTTTTCACGCGTTTTCTCTGGTCCAGCACGCTCCAATTCGATTACACATGCTCCAACAGGTTGCTCGATGCATGAAACACGAGCAGAACACACACAAAATCTTCCAGAAGTCGTAGAGAAACTCTTCTGCATGTGTTTTACCTGTTTTGAGCCCGTGAATTGGCTAGCCAATTCTACCCAAATTTGAGCTAATAGAACACTGACAACAACTTTTCCATGTTACATCACAACTTCTCACCAATTTTCAGCGATTGAATCGCACTAGAACACCTTCATTTTGCTGATTGAAAATCTGTCAGGAGTGAAAATGGTTTTCCCACCAAAACACGAATTTAAATGTTGAAGATGATATGCCCCTATCCTGAACTGGGGTGCGAATAGAAGATGCCTTGGGGGTGACCTGGGGGTGCCCCTTAGTAATAAGGTTACCCCTTATCCAAAAGCGAGAGTCCGAATAACACTTGTCCTCTAGGTGCCAAAATCAACTTTTCGAGCCGAATTTTCCAAAAATGTTTATTTCCTAAAAATACATAAAAACACAATATTAGTACAAAAATAGAATTCCAACAATACAGACATTGAGGACAAAGTAGACACAAAAATGTGTCTATCAGCCGCACAATCGCTGTGCATCATGGTGACTATGCCAAAACCAAAGCCGCACAATCGTTGCGCATCATGGAAACTATGCCAAAACCAAAGCCGCACAATCGCTGCATATCATGGCAACTATGCCAAAACCAAAGCCGCACAATCGTTGCGCATCATGGCGGCTATGCCAAAACCAAAGTCGCACAATCGTTGCGCATCATGGCAACTATGCCAAAACCAAAGCCGCACAATCGTTGCGCATCATGGTAACTATGCCAAAACCAAAGCCGCACAA
>NW_020624154.1:1956164-1956660 GCF_003573695.1 Papaver somniferum | reverse complement strand
GTGCACCATGGCAACTATGCCAAAACCAAAGCCGCACAATGGCCGCGCACCATGGCAACTATGCCAAAACCAAAGCCGCACAATCGCTGCGCATCATGGCAACTATGCCAAAACCAAAGCCGCACAATCGCTGCGCATCATGGCAACCATGCCAAAACCAAGCCGCACAATCACTGCGCTTCACGGCAACCGTGCCAAGTTCGAGCTGCACAATCATTGCGCCACTCGCGCCATTGGCACATGACAAGCGACGCTTGCAACCTAGCATTCCAGGCCGTGCAAACCTAGGGCCAAGCCGCCACACGTGCCATTGGCAGTTGCCAAGCGACGCTTGCGACCTAGCATTCCAATCCGTGCAAACCTAAGGCCAAGCCGCCACACGCGCCATTGACACATGCCAAGCCGTGCAAACCTAGACCCAAGTCGCCACACGCGCCATTGGCACATGCCAAGCGACGCTTGCGACCTAGCATGCCAAGTCGTGCAAACCTAGGGC
>NW_020624154.1:1949410-1955895 GCF_003573695.1 Papaver somniferum | reverse complement strand
ACGCACCATTATCACATGCCAAGCGACGCTTGCGACCTAGCTTGCCAAGACGTGCAAACCTATGGCCAAGCCGCCACACGCGCCATTGACACATGCCATTTGACGCTTGCGACCGAGCATGCCAAGCCATGCAAACCTAGGTCCAAACCGCTACACGCGCCATTGGCACATGCCAAACGACGCCTGCGACCTAGCATGCCTAGCCGTGCAAACCTAGGGACAAGCCGCCACACGCGCCATTGGCACATGCCAAGCGACGCTAGTGACCTAGCATGCCAAGCCGTGCAAACCTAGGGCCAAGCCTCCACACGCGCCATTGGCACATGCCAAGCGACGCTTGCAACCTAGCATGCCAAGCCGTGCAAACCTAGTGCCAAGCCACTATACGCGCCATTGGCACATGCCAAGCAACCTTTGCAACCTAGCATGACAAGCCGTGAAAACCTAGGGCCAAAGCCTCTAAGCGCGCTATTGGCACATGCCATGCAACACTTGCATTTTGGCATTGCCACCTGCACCCGATGCGCAACCTACAACCAAGGCATTCCACACAAGCCATTGGCACATGCCATGCGACCCTTGCACTTTGGCATGTCGCGCCTACATCAAAGGCCATGATTCTTCTCAAGATGCAAAACCTCGACCGTCGAAGGTCGCCACTGAGCCGACGCATCTCTCAAGCTCAACTTATCAAACACCAGCGACATGCTACACGTTTTCCACGAAAACACTCGAGACATCAATACATGTCACAAACTGGGGGATGCTCTTTAGGGTTTTGGTTTGGCGGTTTGCAGCGTGCGGCATACACAAATGCCCGTTTCAAGACAGTGTATTAAGAATAAAACGGTTAGTAAATGCAGGAAGTAATGGTGAAACGCTCTTTCATTATGGAACATCAATTCCATCAATACCGGGCGTTACCACCTCTTCTCATTTAACCCATCCGTTTCTTTTTCTTACGAGTCCAGAGTACGTTTCACTTAGACTTTTATAAATCGGTCTTACCTATTTCCACCAAAACAACAAGTTTTTGGGTCAGGAGAAATACAATACTCAGAAAGGCAACTTTTCTAGCTTTCCCAAAATCTTTCACCTTCTGATAAAAGTCAAGTACTACTCTTCCATAACTGTTCTGGTCTCAACACTCTCTTCGCTTCCCTTCCTAAACCAACCCTTCTCCTCCTCTTTGTGACCGAAGCAAATCCAGAACGGCCATTTCTTAGTTTAGGCCGGAATTGTACAGATTGATCTCTCGAATCTAAAGTACTCCCGTGCAGTACATTTTTTTAGGGTTTAGATTTTTTTCTCACTCACCTACCGAAATTACCAAAATCGGCAGAAACGATTTTCACCCATAAACAACTGGTGACCACAGTGTGAGGGTTGATCTTTCGGTTACAATGTCATTTTTCAATCCTTGATCTCATATTTCGATCCAGGCATCAGGACAACAAAAGCAAGCGATCTGTTCAGGGATCCGCAACTCGACTACTAGACAACCTGGTTACCAGTCGCAAACTGCAAGAGACGACTGGGGACTTCACAGAAACCGAAAGCAAACGATCCAGTCATCAAGTGACTCAAAACGACAGGGGACTTTCCACAATCGCCGTGGTGCTTCCCAATAAAACTCGATCTTACACACGGAGGATCGCTTTTTCATCAGGAGACCCAGAAAACTGAGTAAGTCTAGATTGGGAGAAATATACAATTCATTCTTTTAGGATTCTCGACGAAAACCGTCATACTGTGCTTATCTTGTGATAATTACCGATACACACTTTCATAGATACGATATCCTATTCACAAGTCATGATCAGAGTAATACTATTTCATTTCAAAAATAATCCAGTATTCTCAAAAATACCAACCGTCTATCAAAAATCCTTCAAACTTCAAACCAGACACCCTATGTTCCTTTTAAAAAAAAACCTAAGAAAAAGTTTGAAAAGGACAGAGAAACATTCAGGGAAAGTTTTCCAACAGGGGTCTGCTCTTCTTGGAGAAAGCCACCCCTTGCATCTTCGAGAGCCTCTCTTTTCAGAGTCAACGTCTTGGAAAGTTCTTCGATTTCTGCCTCCTGCTGTGCAATTTCATCCGCATAAAGACTTTCGACTACTGCAGTTTTCAATTTCTGGATCTCAGCGAAGCCCTTAACGAATCATGGAACGTTGAACTTGTTCTCTACACACATATCATGATGATACTTCCAACTGGTGATGACGTCCTCAGAAACAGTATGGACAGTCACCTCGCACATGTCCTCGACCGAAGACAGGATTTCTTCCACACGTTTGACCAGTGAGAAATGACTGGTGATCTTATTGGGCGTGGCAATGTGTCCATGACTTTCCCAGATCTTGGTATACAACACCTCGTACTTAGCTAGCACACTGAAGACGCCAACCAACACATGACCTGGGTAAGGAACCAAGTACGGGGGGTCGAAAGGGGCACCTGTAACCAGACCCACGACTGGCGAAGGGTTCTCTTCCACGTTTGCATTAACGGTCATCAGAACATCCTCCGCTGTTCGAGTCGTGTCCATGCTCTTCATTTGATCAACTTCCATCTCCAAGGCGCCAGTAGAAGTCACAGCTTGAGGCAAATCTTCACGAACCTCTATCTCAGAATCGTCTCCAGAATCAGACCCTTCCTCAGATCCTTCCTGCAATCTTGAGTTAGACATTTTTCTTCGAAAACAAAACGTGTGCAAGACTTATCGAACCACTTCCCGAAGAAGAGCCAGTGCCGCTGTCAGAAGAACTACCTTCATCTTCTGAACTCTTCTCTTTCTCTGACTCTTCCCTATCACGAGAGGGCTCAACACTGCTGACCTATTTTGAAAGAGTTGTTGTCTCCTGGCGACGAGCAAGTGCAGTAAAGGCGTTAACACTACCGAAACCCTGGTGGAAAAAAGATGAAAATATTCAGAAACGAAATAAAAATCTACACGTTTTAGTTGAACCAGCATAGAGGAAACACCTACCTGAATATTGGAGGAGTTGAAAGACAAGGGAGTCGTCGGGTCTGTCAAAACCGACCAGAATCCACCAGCGCGGTTCTTCGTCCTCCGTTCCTTCACCTGGGGACTGTCCACATTTTCAGGCGATTTTCGCTTAGTTGCCGGAGGATTTATCAACATTGGATGCTTTGCCAAAACCTCAGGAGTGGGTCTACAACGGGAATTCGCCACCATATGGTTAACAAAACCACGGATAGTAAGGAACTCATCTTGCCAGAAATCACTATACTTGAAAGTCGTCGAAGGAACTCTTTCCGAAAGCAAGAAGGGTAGACGCATACCTGATTCAAGAACGCTGGCATTAAGAGCAACAAGCAACGAATTCTTAGGAACAAACGGCTGACGATCAAGAGGGACCCCTTGGTCGAAACCAATGTGACGAGCAGCACGATCAATATTATAAGAAGCTAATTGGAACGATCCCCCCAAAAAAAACCATATGTAACTAGGCATGCAACTCCGCATAAACAAATCTTCACCAGCACTCAGGTTATCTTCGGAAAGCAAAGCCATATTCGGAGCGGAAGCAAAGGTGTTAACCTGAACTACGGATGCATGCACCGGGGCCCACGGGCGAAAACCGACTTCATGCACTTATCAAGGAACCCGACAAAGTTCAAGCCAGCTCTTGGGCGCCTGTTCACCCATCGGAGTATTCTGGAGCCACCCCAGCTCGCGGGAATCGAAGGTAACGGTTTCGGAGCATACTTATCGAAATGCTCCCATAACCACGCTTGAAGGAAAGCAACATGGACATACGAGTCCACTTTCATAAAACCGTTTCGAAACGCGCATATCCGCAACCAAGTGATCCAGATGCGAATACAGAGAACCAGGAACAGGCTGCTAATGGGAAGAACTTCCCCTCTCGCTAACCTTACGGCAATCGCCAGAAGCTTTTGTCTTATCTCTTTCTTACCATAACCGTCATCGAAAATGTCCCTATACAACCAGAGAGCCAAGAATGCCGCAAAATGAAGTGTACTACTCTTTTGACTCGGTTCCAGCTCATCCGGGAACCATTAGGACACCCACCAGCCGTAGAAACACTTTTCGTTCTCTTTTTGAACGAAATCTTTCGACTTCACAACAAGATCAGCTCGCGTCTTTTCTTCATCTTCTGACAATTGGATATTAAGGTTTCCTGTTACGGGAAGATTCAGCAGAAGGGACACGCTTTCTAGGGAGAAGGTCATTTCACCCCACCTGCATACCACTGTGTGAGTATCCAAGCACCATCTGGAGATAAAAGCAACTAAACCAGGGATGTCCTTCCTAATTTGAAGATTTGCGGAAGCCTTAACGGCGTCAATGATCTGTGCTCGAGTCAAATTAGCGCTTTTATGTTCCCGGCTCACCATAAACTCAATCCATATATCAAAGGAGCGCAACGGGCTTTGACACATTCTGAAATCAATATGGGAAGCAGAGTACACCCCTTTGTGAAGACAAAACCGTATTATTCTCTCTGGTCGGACTGAACGAGTCCTCCTTTCATCCTCCGAACCGGTCAAGAGAATTGGCATGAAATTTGGATGATTTTGCCGGGCTGCGGCAAGGGGATTTATGAAGAAGTCATCATCCATGTTTGGTTTGGATTTACCAACGTCTTTTGGTGAAGCAAGACTTTGTTCGGGTGACATCTTGTCGGAGTTTCTTATGGTGCTTTGGTAACAAGATATCTGCGCCAAAAGGGGAAGACGAGAAGAAATTATCACCCACACATAACCAAAGGAAACCCTAAGCAACTAGGTTTTCATAAACATACTGCCGCAGTATTCATGACGAAAAGTCTATGAGTTCATAAGAATCACACTTATGACTCGATTCTACGAAAACATGGAAGAACGGTGTTTTCTGTGGGTTCATACGAAATGTATATACAACTAAGAGTTTTCGTACTAGCATACAAAAATATATGAAGAGTTAAAGAAGAAGCATCGGAAGACATACCTGGAATGCTGACTCTCTTTGTCACTCTGTCGCTAACGCGAAGGTATGGAAGAACAAAGGTGCAAGATAAAAGGAGAACACCCTTCTTATATATATAGGCGTGATAATTGATGGGACTTCGAATAGGGAAAGGACACCCTCCTTGCTAACACCGGTCCCACCAAGCACTCCATCCGCGCCGGCTTACCAATCCGCGCCATCTTCCCAATCCGCGCCAGCTTCCCAAATCCGCGCCAGCTTCCAATCCGCGCCAGCTTCCCAACCCGCGCCAGCTGCCAATCCGCGCCATCCATGCTCCCCTTTGCCAACGCCATGACAGCCATATGTCCCACACCCGCTTCAAGCTCCTTGATGATGACAAGTCCCTCTCACACCAAGTATATGCTAGCAGCTCCGCCTCACGTTCCAAAGCCAGTCCCCGAAGGCACCTGGTCACACTGGGATTTGTGCAAAGCTACCAGATGCAAGGATTGCGAATTCTACTTACATTTCGAAAAAGGTCAGCCAAGTCTCCTTAGCCCTCTTTCACGACTTACTGTCTCAGTTCTATCCTCGTCTGTCACCATCTTATGCTTACCTTGCAACAAGGCCCCTGTTCCAAGCTAAGCAGGGGACTTAATGTTGATGGTGGTTTTGAGACAAGGGGTAAAATCGTAAAACCTTACGCATAGCATGACGTCACCGGTGACGCAAAACACATTTATTAGAAAAATTATTCACTTATGTAAAAAATTACCAAGGTATCTTTTTTCAAATACTAAACTAGGGTTTCGACACACAAAACCCTAAGCCGCACAATCGCTGCGCATCATGGCGACCATGCCAAAACCAAATATGCACAATCGATGCGCATCATGGCGACTATGACAAAACCAAAGCCGCACAATCGCTTCTCATCATGGCGACTATGCCAAA
Organism: Papaver somniferum; assembly: GCF_003573695.1. NCBI lineage: Eukaryota > Viridiplantae > Streptophyta > Magnoliopsida > Ranunculales > Papaveraceae > Papaver > Papaver somniferum. The sequence continues at coordinate 1,949,999 of NW_020624154.1, read as the reverse complement.
ACCAAAGCCGCACCATCGATGCGCATCCTGGCAACTATGCCAAAAACCAAAGCCGCACAATCGCTGCGCATCATGGAAACTATGCCAAAACCAAAGCCGCACAATCGCTGCGCATCATGGAAACCATGCCAAAACCAAGCCGCACAATCATTGCGCTTCACGGAAACCGTGCCAAATTCGAGCTGCACAATCATTGCGCCACACGCGCCATTGGCACATGCCAAGCGACGCTTACGACCTAGCATGCCAAGACGTGCAAACCTAGAGCCAAGCCGCCACACACGCCATTGGCACATGCCCTTGCGACCTAGCATGCCAACCCGTGCAAACCTAGGGCCAAGCCGCCACACGCGCCATTGGCACATGCCAAGCAACGCTTGCGACCTAGCATGCCAAGCCGTTCAAACCTAGGGCCAAGCCGCCACACGCGCCATTGGCACATGCCAAGCGACGCTTGCGACCTAGCATGCCAAGCCGTGCAAACCTAGGGCCAAGACGCCACACGCGCCATTGGAACATGCCAAAGAACGCTTGCGACCTAGCATGCCTAGCTGTGCAAACCTAGAGCCAAGCCGCCACACGTGCCATT
>NW_020624154.1:1742098-1946045 GCF_003573695.1 Papaver somniferum | reverse complement strand
TGCGACTTAGCATTCCAAGCCGTGCAAACCTAGGGCCAAGCCGCCACATGCGCCATTGGCACATGCCAAGCGACGCTTGCGACCTAGCATGCCTAGCCGTGAAAACCTAGGTCCAAGCCGCCACACGCGCCATTGGCACATGCCAAGCGACGTTTGCGACCTAGCATGCCTAGCTGTGCAAACCTAGGGCCAAGCTGCCACACGCGCCATTGGAACATGCCAAGCGACGCTTGCGACCTAGCATGCCAAGCCGTTCAAACCTAGGGACAAGCCACCACACGCGCCAATAACAATGGCTATTCCAGAGTCAATCGGTCACAAGAGAGGATGGGTTGATCTGTAGGAGGGAAGCTGAGAAATGCGTGAGAGCAATGGTGATCTGAGATTGTAAGTGTGTTGTGAATTCAACGTGAAAATGCTCTGAATGATTGAATTTTGCTCAATTGAGAGTAATTTCTGCGAGTTCGTGTAGACGAAAGATTGTCTGTATGAACTTTGATGAGAAATTGCTCGTTTTGGCGAATGTTGTTCGTTTGTTCAAAAAACCTTATTTTTTCAATCAGGATTCAGAGACATTTTATAATGCCGGAGTTGAAAACACCATGATCCCATGAAGTGTGACAGTTGCTGGAATCAGAGAGTGGGAAATGGGGAAATCGTGTTAAAACCAATTACTCATCGTGCGGAGACTTGGTTAACTTTCCACCCACTACTTTACTGACTCTTCCAACTGATTGAACGACTTGCTCACATTCTCGTCGTAGGTGAATACACGTGCCGTAGACCGCCAGACCAAAACCCTGGTTAATACCCCCCATGTGACACGATTGAAATCTCATGATTGTGGAGTCAGTTGCTGACTTTATGGGACGATGAGTCCATGTAGCGCTGAGTTGAACATGATTAGCAAATGTTTCGAAACTCATGAATTTAATGTGTCTGCTGAGACGAGGTATCATTATAACCTAAGACGAGCAAAACTGTGTTGCTAAATTGTTGAATATTGGTAGTTGAACCAATATTCTTTGATTTGAGCAAATATTGCTAGTTCGAGCAAATATTGTTCTTTTAATGAATTGTTGGTAGCTGGACCAATTAAAATAATAAATTTAAGTTACTGACTGCTGGGTCGAGCAAAATAAATATGAATATCAATCATGGAATCAACATAAAATTATCAGAGTGTTCGAATCTGCACAGAATCACGTTTCTGCAGAGCTCTGGATTCAAAACCCTAATTTTACCGAAATGATAATTTATTACAAATCAACACGGGACCGGCTACATGGGATGACGGGTTCACCATATAACGCCCAGATGCTCAAATGAGCAAAAAATACCAAAGTCTCTTGAGGACCAGTTGGTGAAAGAATGATTAAATGCTGGTTTAATCATTTACTGAAATAATGCTCGTGTGAGCAACAAATCATAAAACCTGATGTAGAAAATATGAGGGGACGACCAAGAGGTCATGAGACCGGATCTTGATGGTCGTTTGAGCGAACTTCCAATTGTTTGGAAAGAGTTCGAACCTAATATGAGCAACTGAGCAAATTAGGTTAAAATCATTAAAACATGCGGACTAGCTGTTTGCAAGCCTCAAGGTCACCCTTGGTCGGTCAAGGGGATGTTCTCGTGTCATCATAGTGTTCGTGCTTCAGTCCTGAGAATTTTGATATTTTCTGATGCACGTTTGAGCAACATTTGGAGAAAATATGCAAAATCCATGGTTTTGCTGAAACCGGCAAAAATACATGAGATGATGAAAATAATAAATAAACAAGGAATCACAAGGTGTGGGACTAGGGCATGGCCGGCCGGCTGACACGCGGTCCCACATGCTTTTCCCAGTTTTATGTGATTTTATGTACTTTTCTCTGATTTAAGGGAAATTCCATGAAACTGGAGAGTTTGGCGAAATTAGGGAACTTCCATGAGATGAGAGACATAAATTAAAATATAAAATAGGGAATGGGAGTGTGGGACCGGCAATGGCCGTGGCATGGCCGCCCGGCCAATGGGCGTGGCCCCCAAGGCACTCTTCCCAATTTTATGATTTTAGATAATTTTTCATAAAATCAAAGGGATTTGTTGAAAACCAAGATATTTTGTTGAAATCAGGGAGTTTTCATGAAATCAGGAAACCAAACACCAAATAATAATAAAATAATGGGAGTGTGGGACCGGCTAGGGCATGGCCGGCAGGATAGAGCCTGGTCCCACAAGTTTTCCTAATTTTTGTAATATTTTCCATGATTTTAGAGAAAATACATGAAATTAGGTAATTTTAGGGAAAATTCATAAAATCAAGGAATTTTCATAATTTGAGAAGGAATAATAAAATAATGGGACTGAGGTGTAGGACCGGCCACGACCAAGGCATGACCGGCCGGCCGGCGGTCCCGCGACACCTTTCCCTAATTTTATTATTTTTTGATAAAATCATGTGATTTAGATAAAAATACATGAAATTAGGTATTTTTCATGATTTTAGGGAAAATTCAGAAAATCAAGGAATTTTCATAATTTGAGAGAAATAATAATATAATGGAGACATGAGGTGTGGGACCTGCCACGGCCAAGACATGGCCGGCTGGTGCTCGGTCCCGCGACACCTTTCCCTAATTTTATTATTTTTTGATAAAATCATGTGATTTATATAATTCCTTTGAAATAAAGGAAATTTGCTCAAACGAGAGGATTTTCATGAGATCGTGAAAATAGTAAAAATATGGTAAAATATAAAATTGGGCGCGAGACTAGTCACGGCATGACTGGCCGGCTGGTGAGCCTAGTCCCCTGGCGCTTTTGTTTAATATTTTATTATTATTATTTTCCCTTCCTATTTTGCATAGGTTCCTCGTTCGTTCGTATTTTTAAAATGCTTGTCTGTGTATTATCTGCTACTTACACTTGCACCATTTTGTCAGGGCTTATTCGATGCCCAGATGCCTGTTTCGTTGAATATTTATTATTAACCTGTGGAATTCTGCTGGGAAGAACCACAGATTGAAGTAGCGAAATATAACGAGGAATCGTAGAATATTGCTGAATATTCAGGCGATTAATTGACGACTCGTAGAATATTGCTGGATATTCAGACGATGGCTCGTAGAATATTGCTTGATATTCAGACTATTTAAGATAATTAATTGTTGGCTCTGTACTAGAAGGGCTTCCTGTCTAGGAGCATTAATTATCTGAGGGTTGAGCAATATGAACTTGCTGGAGTGTCATATTCCTCTTGCATAGTCAGGGAAAATCTGGTTACTTCCCGAAGACGTTGTCGCTCTATACTAGCAGACATGCTGTCTAGGAGCCGCCCAATCTTTCGATTCTATACAGTATGAGATGTGTCGTGGCCTCAGCTGAGAGACTGCACATCTTCATCTTCTCTGAGAGACTTTCTCCATCGGAGGTGGCATGAGCTTTCATGCACAGAGACATGAGTCTCGATACTCATCCCATTGCCGGATCCGGAGTAATTACTGAAATTGCTCAGTATTCATGAGATGTGTCGTGGCCTCAGATGAGAGACTACACATCTACACGTACTCTGAGAGACAGCCTTTTCAGTCAGAGATTTATGACATGAGATTTCATGCTTTAATGAGAGACATGAATCTCAATACTCATCCGGTTGCCGAATCTGGAGTATAGTTTTACAATTCTACCCTTTTTCGAAAATCCACCATCTACATTAAGTCCCCTGCTTAGTGAGGAACAATCATGTTCCTCAGTCAGCATTTAATGGTGATTTTCCAGGTATAAATAAAAATAAGTAATTGAACTTAGTCATAAGATAAGATATTACCGGATTTTGAATGAATGAGAAAACCATGGTTTGAGCGGAAACCTCTGTGGCATAATAGAGCGTCATCCAGTGAACATAAAACCGTGTAGAACCGCTGGTTCGATGGTGGAACCTTGGTTGGTTTAGGATTCATGGGTCGGGCCCAAAAGGGAAATCCTTATGGAATTAGGTTTTAGAAATAAAATTAGGTATAAAAGGGATTAATTCTCTCTTTTTTTTATTCTCCTTCCCACGACCACCATCCTCTTCATCACCTTCACGTCCGAGCTTGACAGGAGCAGGAAGGATTTTCGCCGGAGCGTCACCGTCCGTCCGACCGGAGCTAGCACCGGCCAGCCGGCGCCGACTAGGTGCGTCCAATTTTTTTTTTTTAGATATTTGATGATTCCATGAGTGTTTCATGCTTTCACCAGATCAAAATCCTATACATGTGTATATGTTGATGTGGGTTTTGTAGAAAACCCTTGTTTCATCAAACGTATGTTCGTTCGATCGTTAATTTTGAAAACTAATAAAAATCCCTGATTTATGAGAGATTTTTTTATATATGTGGACTTTGGTCCAGTGATAAAACTTAGTGTATGAGCTTTCATGTGAACCAAGATTTTACCTTAATAGATGTGAGCTTTCATAAAACCGAAATAAACTCCGTTTTAAAGGATAATGTTTATTCGAGGAAAATATACATATATATTTTTATGTATGTAAACTTATGTCCAGTGATAAAACTTTATTTATGTGCTTTCATGAGAGTTAGTATTTTATCACAATAGGTGTGATCTTTCACAAAACTAGCATAAACCTTTGTTTTTAATAAAACACTAATACGAAGGAAAATAGATTTTTTTTTAACATGTAGACGTGACATATTTTATGTGAAACATGATGACGTATTTTATTCACATGTATTTGTTCTTATTAGATAAATTCTGAAAATTTATATGAGTAAATTGTATTAATTATTATTTTGTAAAATCAAGACATGGGTTTTGAGTAACCTTCAAACTATACAACTCATTTGTGATGAAGTCATGTCTTATTGTAAATATCATAGTTCAGTTGTGTGAATGTTCACATTATGAAAATTATGTATATGATTTTATGAGAAAATCATTTTTTATGCACTAATGAAGTGTTGTTCGTTATTGCAGATTTCAAGGAACGAATTGATTTCGTATATTAACTCTTGTATTGCAACCACTATTGTTAGTGAAATTGAAAGAGGTAAGATTCAAGAATTACCATTTTGTGGATGAATTTATCTGCATGTCGATAACTCCATGCTCCTGGTTTCCGAAAATGCCGGCTTCCAGCAGTCGTAGTTATTCCTCCAGTTCCGACGAAGATCCCAAAGCTCCCATAGCTAAGTCGAGAGCCAAGGTAATTCGAGATGAGGGAGCAAAGCCCAGCGTACCCTCGAATGAGCAGAGAGTTACTTTCACCGAACTCATGAAAAGAAAAGCCGAAGACGATGAGAAAGATGCTCGTCAGCGCACAAAGGATCGAATCCGGCGCAAAATACAGAGAGCTGAGGAAAAACGCCAATTCTTGGACGGGGTACCCTCTGATTATGATGTTGATGCTTCCGAAGAAGAAACCGCCTGGGGTTTGCCTGATCAGTGTGCCAGAGAATTCAAAAGTCCCATGAACATTGCAGCTGAAGCGGAAGAAGATTCAGATTCAGATGATGATTTTTATGTTCATCCAGACGTCACCAATAGTCATGACAGTGATTCCGAAGAAGAGGATTCCGAGAAGGATAGTGATGAAAACTCTGAGAAAGACAGTGATGACGAATCTGACAACTCAGATGGATCTGACGATTAGCTTTACTTTCGATCTCTTTTTTCTTTTTTAGTATTTGAATACTCTCAATCTTTGTAGTAGATGTCTTCATTCGAACAACTTTATTGAAGTATTTAGGTCTTCCTTTTGAACGAGAAATTTTATTAATGCAAGTTCTTCTTGATTGAATTAAGCAAACTGAGCCACTCTTTATGTCGAACTCATTGTAATATCCCTTAACCCTTGTGGTTCTTCATCTTATGAAAATATCCAAACATAAGCTGTATAGTACATGGGGCCGTGTGACTTGCCGATCACAATTAACCTTGGTCAGTCCCCAATGTACTATTTTACTTCCGCATCTCCAGTTTGACCTTGTTCAAGACTTAGGGTTTCAGTAAAACTCGTAACTGAATCGGAGATAAGTGTCTGTCGTGTCTTGTATATATCTTTGTAGATTTAGGGTTTATCACTTGCGCCAATATTTCCTCCATTCCTAAGTTAGTTTCATTACAGAAGAAATTTCGATCATCATACCTCTCATATTATGTCTGCTGATAATACTTCTTCTCAAAACGGATTTCAGTCGAAACATGGAGTAGAAGCGCCCATCTTGGTAAGTTGCACATCTTTTCCATCTCGTTCAGTTGAGGTTACTGATCGTAGAAGATGATTTGTTGCAGGATAACTAGAAGAATCTTTCTTCTCACAATTCAAGGCCCAAGCGGACTGCTAGAACTCCTGCCCGGTATAGGTCGGCTCCTGCTGAGACTGGATCATCTGTAAGAAATCTTATAATCCTTGAAATTTTACCATGTCTAATTCAGGCGAAATTAAACACTTCCTCGTTCATCACAGGCGGATGTTCGTGTCGTTGTTGATGCTAGAAGGAGAAGGAGTGGAAAGTCCGTGACTGTGGTCGAGGTTGAAGACAGTGTCAATCGAGCATGTGAAGATTCTGCAGAATTCGTGGAGACAGAAGACAGTGTTCACGCCTGTGAATACCCGACAGCTGGACTCTCGTTTGAAGCTTCATTGGTTAACACTTTCCCAGACAATGAGATGGTTAGTGGATTTGTCATTCCCAAGTGCCATGCACCTCTGTATACCAAGATCTGGAAAAAGTATGGTCATATTTCTACTACGGAAGTGTGGAAAGGTTTTCTACCCACTCTCTTGACTACAGTTGCAGGGTTGCTACCGATCATTGAAGAAATAAACCAAATGCACCTGCGAGACGTCAAGAATCAGGAACTGCACAAGTGGGATGAGATGATTTCCAATTGTGAGATATTGCGATTCAATGTGAGCTGGCTTCGCCATCGTCTTGAGATAATTAAGATCCATAAGGCGACGGAGGCTGCTGATGCGATTTCCATGACCACTTCTTTACTGGAGGAGGAAAAGATACTGGATTTGGAGTCAGCGAGGGTTGAGAAGGCGGTTGAGGATTTGAAGTCAAAGACTAGGATCTTCCAGAAAAAACTCGACAGGGTTTCCTATAGGGATTATCCATTGCTGGATGGTTTGCTCTGAGTGAATATTCAGGAGAGTTGTAATGTAGGTTTCTGACAATGTAGAATAATCTGATAGCATGAGGAGTTTTTGTTCAATTGATGAATATTTGATGAACGAATGAGCATCTCGCATGCTCTTTGAAGGAAATAAATTACACTTGAGATGTATTTGAAATAAAGGTTAATTATTTGTTGTTGATCAAGCGTAATAGGCTTTGAGCCATTTGCCGTTGATAATATTTCCTTCTTTTCCTCCACTGAGTGCTAAAATTTTGTAGTATCCACTAGACACCGCTTTGATGATAACATACGGCCCTTCCCATTTCGGAGAGAATTTGGGAGCAGACATGTCTTGTTGAATGTGATTTGCTGTCTTTAATACCAAATATCCTACTTGAAAAGTTCGGGGTTTTACCATTTTGTTGTAATCCCTGGATACCCTCTGTTTATAAGCCTCCACGTACTTTTCTACTTTAGCTCTCCTTGATTCAAGCATGTCTAGTTCATCAAATCTTGACTTGGACACTTCAGCTTCATCCCATTCTATTCTGCTAGCCGCTGCAATCCTTATTGAAGGAATTTTTATCTCGACTGGGAGTATAGCATCAGCCCCGTAGACGAGCGAATACGGTGACGTCCCAATTGAGCTCCTTGGTGCAGTTCTATAAGCCCAAAAAGCCATGGGAAGTTGCTCATGCCACGATCGTGGATTGTCATGAATTTTTCGACTGATAATCCGGATCAAAGTTTTGTTGGTACTCTCCGCTTGGCCGTTTCCTTGGGGGTAGTATGGTGTGGAGAAGATCTGTTTAATCCCTTACTCCTTGAGTAATTTCTCGACATCTTGATTGGAGAAAGGAGCCCCATTATCTGTGATGATATGTTTAAGGACGCCGAATCTACATATAATATGCTCCTTGATGAAGGTTGCAATAGTTACCCCTGTGGTACCTCTGAGCGGGATTGCTTCGACCCACTTAGTGAAATACTTAGTAGCTGTGATGATGTATTCATGCTGCTTTGAGGATGCTGGATTGATCTTCCCAATGATATCAAGTCCCCATCTATAGAAAGGCCATGGACTATTCACAGAGTGTAATGTAAGACAAGGGGTATGAATGAGATTACCGTGAATCTGGCATTTATGGCACTTCTAAACGTATGCAGCTGCATCATCTTCCATAGTCGGCCAGTAGTATTTCTCGTGGATTTGGAGAAACAACTTGTTTTTCCCCTGATGTTCTCCTTCATGAGTTTCTTTCAGGACTGTCGGGATTTCATCTTCGGCTAGGCATCTCAACAAGTCTCCTCCAAAGCTTTTGCAGTATAAGATTCCGTCAAGAAAAACAAATCTCTTAGATCTCTGTATGAGTTTGATTGCATCTTTCTTTTCTGGTGGCGATTTGTTGTCTCGAAGATATTCGATGTAAGGATGCCTCCAGTCCGTGGTGTGAAGGAGTGTTAGCACCTCCAAATGATGAGGAGGTGTCTGACAATTAAGACAAGCTCCCTGCAAAGTCCTCGACTATGCTTCCATGGAAGGCCAATAATACCCGAGTCTCCGGAGTCTTCTATAAAGTGTTATTACCAGCGTCTGTCCGCACACTTCTCGATGCACACTTTCGAGTTTTTCTTTCGCTTCTTCATCACCCAGGCATCATGATAGAGAGGCATCCGGGTTACGATGATATAAGGCTCTATGAAGCAAGAAGAAGTTCTTCAGTTCTTTAAGGCTGATCGTCCCTTCTGTAATGGAGCTGCTCAGTTCATGAATGATAGGTGCTCTCCAGTCATTTGCTTGAGATTCCTCAGTTTGATTAATCCACATGGATGACACATCTCATCTTTGCACTATGATGGATTTCTCTGATCCTTCGAATTGCAACTTGGAGGCAAGAGTTGCTAAGCAATCAGCATGCCTATTGTTGGTTCGGCCAGTATGGGTGATGGTCGCGTCGGCGAAATGAGTCAGGAGTCGCTGTGCTTCAGCCTTGAATGGAGCAAGTGTTATCTCTTTGAGATAGTACACCCCATTCATTTGATTGACTAGTAGTTTTGAATCTCCTATGATCTCCAGATACAGTGCTTCTTCTTGTTTAGATAAGGATAATCCTAGCAAGAATGCCTCATACTCTGCTGAATTATTTGTACAGTGGAAATCCAGCTTGAATGAGTGTGAGAATACCTCTCCTGATGGCGAGACCAAGACTATGCCCGCTCCTCCAGTATCATTACTAGGATTGGCGGATCCATCAAAGTACAACAACCATGTTTCTTCTTTAACGACTGAGATTCCTGGATGTTCTCCTGGTACATCATCTGGTAATGTCGCAGAATCTTCTCCTGGGAACGCTGCTAGTAAATCTAATACTGCTTGACCTTTGATTGCTTTGGGGGAAACACATACTATGTCGAATTCCGACATCTGAAGCAGCCACTTTCCAGGTCTTCCTATCAGAGCGGGCTTTGAGAGTAAAAACTTTATGGGATCAGCTTTGGATACAAGCACAACTCTGTTGGATAGTAAATAATGCCTGAATCTTTGCATTGCATGAGCTAACGCCAGGCATGCTCTTTCAACTTTTGGGTATCTGAGTTGGGCATCCTTCATGGTTCGGATAAAATAGTAAATTGGATACTCGACGCCTTCTTCGTCTTCTTGAGCCAGTAGTGCTCCAATAGCAACATCACTGGAGGTTGTGTATAATATCAACGGTCGACCCTGCACTGGAGACCTCATGACTGCAGGTGATAAAAGTATCTGTTGTATTTTCTGAAATGCTTCCTGCTGAACATCCGTCCACGTGAAACTCGCTCCCTTCTTCAGCAGAGGGGTGAACGAAGCAATAAGTTGAGCCAATCCTGGTATGAAGCGTCTGATGTAATTCATCTTACCCATGAAGCTCTGCAGTTCCTTCACAGTGCGTGGAGGAGGCATGGTGGAGATGGATTTCGCTTTGTCTGAATCGAATTTGATCCCTTCGGCAGTGACCAAGAATCCTAGAAACTTTCCAGAAGAAACTCCAAAAGCGCATTTTAGAGGATTCATCTTCAACTTGTATTCTCTGCATCTTTCAAAGACTTGTCTCAGAACTTCTAGATGGGATGTTCGAGCTTTTGATTTCACCACGACATCATCAACATAATCTTCTACTTGCTTGTGCATCATATCATGAAATATTGTTGTCATGGCTCGTTGGTAGGTGGCGCCAGCATTCTTCAACCCAAAAGGCATCACAGTGTAATGAAAATTCCCAACGGGAGTGCGAAACGCGGTCTTGGCGGCATCATGTTCGAACATTTTGATTTGGTTGTACCCGCTATAACCATCCATGAATGAGAACATACCGTGGTCGCTGGTCACATCAACGAGCATATCAATGTTTGGTAAAGGAAAGTCATCCTTCGGGCAGCATTTATTTAGGTTTCTAAAATCTACACATCTGATTTGGCCATTTTTCTTCTTAACTGGGACGACATTAGCCAGCCAGGTTGGATGTTGAATAGGCTTGATAAATCCTGCTACCAGCAATTTTTGAATTTCGGCCTTGATTTGCTCCTCGACCTCATGCCTGAACTGCCTGGGTGGTTTTTTGACAGCCTTGGAGCCGGGAATGATATGTAGACGGTGAGTGACCAGTTTGTCATCCAGGCCAGGCATTTCTTCATACTTCCAAGCAAATATATCTCGATACTCCTTCAGTAGATCTACCAGACCTGCACGCTCTTCCGGTGATAGCGCAGAACTGACCGAGATCGGTCTTGGATCTTCCTATGTGCCGATGTTAACCGTCTAAAGATCACCAGTGGTAGAATTCGTGCCATCTTGCAACTGTTGTGGAGCTTCCTGAACTTCATCCTCGGGTAGTTGTTCATTCTGACACGATTCACCAGTGCGGGGAGACTCTTGATCAATCTCCCCTATTAATTGATAATCTTTGCGTCGTCGGGTAAATGACCCTTCCTTCTGCGTCATGAGTGGTTATAAAATTGGATCATGAGATCGTAGTTTCATTTTTTCGGCATTTGAACGATGTAGCAGGCGATTCGACTGGTTCCCCTTCCGAAGATGGTGATGATGCGGATGCCTCAATAGCCTTCCAACTTGGAAGTGGAGTAGTATAGATTTTCATAGGAGGTTTGTAGTTGCAGGAAATCCTACACTACACCCCTCACAAGATTTCATTAACATTCAACTCATTTTAGATTAACAATCTTAATTTTATTGATGAATCTCTGAACAATCTTACAAGAAAAGATAAAGGAATCAAGAATAACCACTGCTCTAGATTTTCTCTCTCCTATTTACTTGCTTCTCAATCAGAAAAGATCTCCCCTTTCCTTTACAACTGAACGACTATTTATAGGGAAATACATAGTGGATGAAAGCTAATCTGTCATTTATTTTCGGATATGGCTTGCGACATTCTCGCAACCTTACAAATGTTAATCTCGCAAACTCTCTAATTTTCGCAGGACTATCACATCTTTCTCATGATTTTAGATGACGTCGTTTATTATATCATTTCTGAAATTGTTCTGCGACGCTATTGTGTTGTGTTGTTGATAATTTCGCTGAGACATTATTGCTGCGAGATTATGATCCTACATCTTTCCTCTTCTCATATCTTCTCTGCGAAGTAGAGAATGATGTGAGAAATGCCGCAGTTATCCATCATTTCATATTCTGCATTTATCACACGTATCCTTTTTCCCATCTGTTTCTTGACACGTCTTTTGTAACTGTTGCTTTTTAACCGCTTACATCTTTCCGCATTAATCGTGTTTATCTTCTTGAGAAAAAATTTCCTCTATATATACTCTTTCTCACTCTCTTTTTCTCTCTTTTTATTTTCTCTGCAACTTCATCGTTCTTTTGCAAATTCCATTATTGCAACTTTTCTTCTTTCTTCTTCTTTCAATCTTTTTAAGTTCTTCTTCATCTCCATATTGTTCCCTCTGTAGATCTTCATCATTTATAATTTTCTTCGAAATAATCTTCCTGCTAGTGTTTTCCATGGATTCATCAAGGTTAGTTTTCTTTTTTCTTCCTTATGGGTTTTGTTGAAATTAATCTTGCTTCCTTATGGGTTTTGCTGAAACTAATCTTGCTTACTGCCTTATTTGATGTTGTTTATGTGATTCACATACTCTTGTTATTTCAGCAAAAGCGCCTCCAACACTAAATTTACGGTTCAGAAACCTAATATTCCAAACCGCAGCATAAGATTGTTGTACACAAAAGAAAGTCTGTGAATCAGAAGGTAGTAAGAAATATTATTCTTTTTTAATAACAATATGGTTGCCTCTGTTTCTTATCTGGATTGTAATTTACAGGGTGATAAGGATGTCAATAGACCTCTCAAGAAATCTCGCCACCTTAAAACTGTTGAAACCTCTGTTTCATTCCACTTACTTATCTCTTCTAAATCTCCTGCCACATCTTCGCAAGTTAAACCATTATCTCCAATTCGCGAAAAAGCTGCCTCAGACTTCATTTCTTCAACTGACCTTTCAATGATTGAAACCCCCATTATTGATCCTTCTGTGAATGAAACTTCTTCTCTCCCTATTGATAATGTTTCTCAATCTTCTATCATTGCCAGTTCTGTACCTAAGCCTCTTCCCTTTTCGAAAGAAACTGTGGAAGGAATAGATATTACTTTCAAAGTTTTGTCTGAAGTCCTGGATGATGACAAGAAGTCTACCATTGATCCTGTAAGTCTGGTATTTGCGAAATTCTGAGTAAGTATTTCGGTTCTGACAGAGCTGCTTCGCAAACAGCTTTGGAAAAAGAGTGTAATGCTCTTCGTCTCGAAAATCAAAAGCTTCAGAATGTTTTGTTGGATCGTGACAATCTTCGCAAGAAGAATGATGAATTGAGAGGTATGATTTCCTTATCTGTATCTTCAACTTGCCTTTCTAATGATTTTATCCTTCCCATATTTAATTATCCTTGAAATCCCTCTTTCGCATGTTAAGTCTTAAACCAGAAACGAATAATGGAGAGATATCAATTTGAATCTGCTGTTAAAGAAGCCCGTGTCGATAAAGAGATTTTGATGGATCAATATAACCAATTAGATAACCTCTATTCATATTCTGTTGATCATATAAATAATCTTACCAATGAAAATACCCAATTAGTTCAGAGGCAAGACTTATTAAGTAATGAAATATCTCGCCTTTCTTACTCTTTAACTAAAGCTAATTTAGGGATGGAAAACTTTATCAGATGAGAATAAAACCTTATTTCAAGAGAAGCGAACTTGTTTAAACAAGATGGCGATATCTTCGCAACAACTTAGCATTCTTCAGAAAGTATGTGATGACCAAGAACAATCTCTTCGCTCTTTGAGAAATAAACTTAAAGAAGTAACAGAGTCATCTATCGCTGAAAGAGATATACTCATTCAAGGTAGAATAGCTTTAAGTGTAAAGGCGAATCAACTTAAAGAACAATATTCCAAATTAGAAGAATCTTATTCTTCTCTTGCGAAGAAAAATGCCTTTCTTATTTCTAAATAGAAAAATCTTCAGTCTCGACTTAAAGGTTTAGTTGGAGATAAATTTGATGATGCGATAGACCGTTGGGAGAATAGTTGCCTGACCTTGATTCAACACCTTATTTCGCAAAAGGAAGGTAGTCATAATAGTTTGACTGCCTTAACTATCTTTTCTTTGTCATATCTTTCTGAGTTCTTCATCTTACTAAAATTTTGTATTCTACTTTTCGCAGAGTCTGAGAAAAATCTTCATTCCTCCATTTCTGTTTTGGAGGTTAAATATGCCAAAATTCGCAAAGAAAATGCATTACTCGTCTTTGTCCTTACTGGTTCTCGCGACCGAGCAGAAAGAAGACTTGATTATCTTGCTTACTTTGAGGATATTCAAGATAGGAATCATCAGAGAGCACTTCTTCGTCAAATTCATCTCCGGGCTGAAGTCCTTGTAAATGATATTTTATTGTCTAAATCTCTTCCTCCTACATCAGTCGAACCTTTGGAAGTAGCTGATGATGAAGTTCCTCGTCATGCTGACAGTGATTCTGATTATGGTGCAAAGGATAGTTTTTTGGAAGATGGAGAAGAGACTCCTTCTAAGGAAGCAACTGCTGGTGTTAATCAAAATGAAAACGAAAAATAAATCTCTTCCGAAGAAGTAATTGCTGGCGATAATCAAGGTGAAGATCAAAATCGAAATGAAGGAGAGGCTGGCGATAATGAGAACATTGGCGAAGAACGTCTATTATCTCCTTCTACTGGAATTAATACTGAAGCATGAGCTTCTTATTTAATTCTATCTTCTTGAATTGTCTCATCTTTATTACTTTTTGCGAATAATATTCTTCAACCAACTTTGGAATCAATTTTCCCTTTTAGTATTTTGCTGGTGAGAAAGATAATGCCTCTTGTTTATTGATTCCCATACTTTCCTCTCATTATCTTTCTTGCGAAAAATGACCTGTTATGAATACTTATAAATATTTTGTTTTATCATGTGGTCTTATTTTTCCTTCCTAATTAAAGGTCTTATTATGCCACCTCTTGTCATTGCGACAAAATCGCAGGACGTTCTTGCACTTTCATGCAAGAACCCATTGATCTTGCCTTAACTTTTTATTTTGTATTATGGACTCTTCAGGAATGTTGCGACAATATGACAGGCCTAAATATTCTTGTGAAAATAAATCCCCATGACATTGCCGTCTTGCGATGAAATCGCAGGACGTCTTCGCACTTTCATGCGAAAACCCATTGATCTCGTCTTATCTTTTTCTTTTGTATTATTGCCTCTTCAGGATTGTTGCACAAATATGACAAGTCTTAATACCCTTGCGAGTAAAAGCCTCATGACATTTGCGTCTTAAGACACTTATCAGCTCCCTAATGGAGGGTGCCGCCCTTATCTTCCCCCTGGTTGCCCCTTCAAGGAGGCGTACTTATACCATACAAGGTTAGCTCCTCCCATCCAATCTTAACAACAACCAGTTGTTTTCGCAGCCTCTTATCCCTTTTACCTATAGGGCTTATGGTTACGATACTGCACCCTAAGTGGGGTTTTCTTCGGGCCGAGTGCAGTATAAGCCAAGACTTGTCAAGAATGGCAAGGTACGCTTCAAACGCCCCTGGAACTCTTGACTCAACCGTGTACCTCGGCGCCTTGATCAGATTATGCACTCCTTGGGAGAGTCCTTATTACCTTAGTCGCCCAACCTAAGTTATATGCTTAAGTTGAGAATCCAAGGTGCCTCTCCCGGATGGGCTTTATTGACCCAAAATCTCCATGATTCAGGTTCCGGTGGCGGTGTAGCCTTTCCCTGAGCCATGCAACAGGTACCCCCTTATATGACGTACTTTAGGTCTTACATTTGCCTCTTGCGAAATTTTATTCGCGAACTAGGGTGTACGCCATAAAGGTTCGCCCCTTTATTTTATGTCATTGTTCTATGATTATCTCTGCGAGAGTTTCGCACATCATGATATTGTTTTGATATGAATAATCTCGCAATTATTCTTTCAGAATCCATAACTTCTCAAAACTTCTTACGGATAATATCTTTTTAAGTACAACCTGTTCCATGGTCTGTCAAGTCTATGACCAACATCTCTACCTTCTGGATCCATTAATTTATAAGCTCATGTTCCGACTATCTCCTTAATGATGTAAGGTCCATCCCATTTTTTCGCTAATTTTCCACCATTTTCTCGCTGATATATTGGTGTCTCTCGCAGAACTAAATCTCCTGGTTGGAATTCGCTGTAGATGGTGGATTTTCGACAAGGGATAAAATCGTAAACTCATAATTATACGAAGCTCTGATCCAGCAATCAGACGTGAGTATTGAGACACGGGTCTCTCATCGAATTCTCAACAGAGAGTACTTTCTCTCGGAGTACATGTAGATATGTAGTCTCACGACTGGACAACGGCATATCTCATGAATACTGAACACTTTCAGTGATTATTTCTATATATTATCACGAGATGGACGGCTCCTAGACAGCTTGCTCTGCTAGTATAGAGCGATAACATCTTCAGGAACAAACTACGAGTTTAACCTGACTATATAAAGGATATGATTTACCGACAAGCTCATATCGGGATAATTAATGCTCCTAGACAGCTTGATCTGCTAGTATAGAGCCACAAAGTTAATTATTCCTAATTAAGATTAATTCTGCCGTGACATTCACTACTGAATTCCCAGAATAATCTATTATTGCTCATATTCCATGGTCGAATCCACGACTGGTCCCATGGAATGGAAATAACAATTGCTCCTATTCCATGGTCGAATCCACGACTGGTCCCATGGAATGGCAATAAACAATTGTTCTGATTTTATGATCGAATCCACGGCTTGATCTCATAGAATAGCAATAACTATATTATCTCATTACTCCGATTTCATGATCGAATCCACAACTGGTCTCATAAATGGTAATAGATAAATCTTAATTACTCTGATTCTATGGTCGAATCTACGATCCCATGGAATGGTAATGCTCACTTTATTATTCTGAATTCGTAGTCGAATCCTCAGCTGATCCTATGAATTAATAATAAACATCTTATTACTCAGTTTTGTGAATTATTCTCCACTGAATTACACAATTAGTAATAAATAATCAACAACCGGGCGTCTGAGCTACCTCTAAGTAAGCCCCGATCCAAATGGTGAAAGTGTGTTCAACGACGATGCACTAACAGTCACCGCACGAACGAGTATTTCAAAATACAACGAAACGATGAACCTATGCAAAGTAGGGAAGAAAATGATAAATAATTACAAAATATTGACCAAAGTGCTGGGAACACGGACACACGACCAACCGACCGTGTCGTGGTCAGTCTTACGCCAGTTTTATATTTTTAATACATTATTTTCCATGATTTGATGAAAATTCTCTCATTTGATCAAATCTCCTTCGTCTCGAGGAAATTCCTCGATTTCATGGTATTCTCATAAATCCATAAAAAATAATATAAAATTAAGAAAAGGAGTGTGGGGCGTGACCATGGGCCAACCGGCCGTGCCTTGGTCCCAGCCGGCCCCACACCTCACGGTCCCTCATTATTTTTTTATTATTATTATTTCTCTAATTTCATGAAAAAACTCCTTGATTTCATGGTATTTTGTACAAATCATCAAATAATAAATAAAATTATGAAAACTTGTGGGACCGGGCCACTAGCCGGTCCCACACGCCCCTTTGTTTTATTATTATTTTTATTTTCCTTGAATTCATAAAATTCCTTGATTTCATGGTATTTCTCTCAAATTAGGAAAAATTCCCTCAAATCATGAAAAATACCTAAAAAAAATATTAAAAATTATGAAAACTCGTGGGACCAGGCCCTAGCCGGCCGGCCGCGCCTCCACGGTCCCACACGCCCTTGTTTATTTTAATATTTTTTGCTTCTCTGAACTCATGAAAACTCCTTCAATTCATGAAAACTCCCTAAATTCATCAAATTTCTCAAAATTCATGAATTTTTCATAAAATCATCAAAATATTATAAAATTAAGGAAAAGGCACCACGGGACCGTGGCCACGACCGGACGACCATGCCTTGGCCTCGGCGGTCCCACGCCTCCTTATTTCTTATTTTATAATTATTTTCCATCATCTCATGGCGTTTTCCTCAGTTTCGTCGAAACCCTAATTTTGGCATATTTTCTCGAATGGATGCCCAATTGCACGCCAGAAAATATCAAAATTCTCAGGACTGAGACGCGGACGCCATGGGGACACGAGCGCGCTATCTTGACCGACCAAGATTTTCTCTTTGGCTTATAGAAGCCGGTCCCATCAAGTTTCACAGTTTTGACCTAATTTGCACAATTGCACGTATTAGGTCCAAGACTCTTCCAAACACTTTGGATTTTCATGAAGTGATCATCAGGCGGTCACATGACTACCCAGGACTGGTTTCATGACCCCATGGTCGATCCCTCACTCCGTCATGATTAATTAGGTTTTCTCACCTAAGGCTCATACGAGCATTTTCGAATAAATGATTAAACCAGCATTTAATCATTCTTTCACCAACAAATCGTCAACTCTTAAGGAGTCCTTTGTATTTGCTCACGTGATCATATGGACACCACATGGTTGATCCACGGTCCCATGTAGTCGCTCCCTCCTTCGTCCCATGGTTAAACTTCTGACGAACCATGAATTGATCATCAATTGATCAAATTAGGGTTTCTGAATCCAAGGATCATCATTCCAGATTCCAACCTTAATATTTTTACGACGACCTCATGGTCATTAATTTTATTAATTATGCTCGGTTCAACGACCAGTATTCTAATTAATATTTTTGGTACACTACCAATAATCCATCAAATGAGCAACACATGCTCAGACGATCAAATATTCAACAATTCATCACATGAGAAACACTTGCTCAAATGGTAAATATTTGCTCAAACCAAGGAATATTGGTTCAACAATCAATATTCAACGATCCATCGAATGATCAATACTTGCTCACTTCATCGTAAGAACTATACCTCTGTCTCATGACATGTTCAACTCATGATTTTCAGAACATCATGTTCAACTCAGCAACTACATGGACTCATCGTCCCATCAAACCACGAAGTCATCAATTGACTAACATACCACGAGACGTCAATCGTGTCACTTTGGGGGGATATCACTTAGGGTTTTGGTCTGGCGGTCTACGGCACGTGTGTTCAAACACACGATGTAATGTGAGCAAGTCGTGCAATCAGTTGAAGGAATTCACGAGGTAGTGGGTGGAAAATCGACCAAGTCTCCAAACATTGAGCAACTGGTTTCAAACACGATCTCCACTTCCCCACTCCTTGATTCCATCAACTGTCACACTTCACGGGGTCATGGTGTCTAAAATTCCAGCAATATAAATAAGTCTCTGAATCAAGATTGAATCATCAGCATCAACAGTATCATCAATCTCACGTCTCATCGACAACACGAGATCATCAACTCATCAATTGAGCAACTACTCTCAATTAAGCAATTTCAATCATTCAGAGCTTATCATATTCAGAATTCACACACCCACAATCTTTGATTACTATTGATTCCACACATTTCCCAGTTTCCCTCCTACAGATCAACCCATCCTCTCTTGTGACCGAATTTACTTTGGAACGGTCATTGTCTTGATTTAGGCTGGAGTACTACAGATTGATCTCTCAAATCTAAAGCACCCCCTTTGCAGCGGTGCATCTGTGTGAGGCTTAACATTTCGCTCGGTTCGAGTAGAGTCTCCTTCGTACGGTCGTCTCCTCAATTCCTTAAAAACCATCAAATCGTTTTTCCCCATCTACAGATTGGCGACCACAATGGGAGATTAATCTCTCGGTTGCAATCTCAAGATTTCACAAGATGGTTGATCTTAGGTCACGCACGATCGAAGATCCTAACATAAATGATGATAACACTAGAAACGACACTAATAATGATATTCCAGAAACCATTCCTGCTTCCAACAATGACGGTGGCGTCACTCCTCATCAGACTAAAGCACATCCCCTGTTTGGTCGTTCCCCTGAGGGAATCATAGAAAACCCACCTACCATTGCTGATCTTATCAAAGTGCAAGAGACTCTTGCAAAGAATCAAATTGATATGGCTACATCACAGAAGGAGCTATTTAATCAACTGAAGGCTCTCACTGATACAATGTCAGGGAAGACCCAAGTAAAAGGAAAAGAGAAGGAAAAATCCTCAGACGCTGATCCTGAGGTAATTTCGATTCATACAGTAGATGATGATGAAGTCCGCAAAGCTGCAGACGATCCATCAGCGAATGAGTCATCAAACTTCATCACTCAGGAGGATTTGGAACACCTTCTGTGGAACCGTGGAAAGGACAAGACCCCACATGTCCATCGTCACCAGACGTCATACCCTGCTGCTACGCAGAGGATTCCTCTTCCAAAAGGTTATATCTCTCCAACCTTTACTTTGTACGACGGAACCGGCAATGCTCGGGAACATGTTTCTCGGTTCCTGGAAGCTTTGGGTGAACATGAGCATAACCATGTTGTTCGCCTCAAAGAATTTTCAAAATCCTTGAAAGGGAGAGCATACACCTGGTACAACAACATCGCACCAGGAACTATCAACGGTTGGGGAGAAATGGTTAATGCTTTCTATAGGAAGTATTTCTTCGTTTCAGAGCAAATTACCCTCTGTGATCTCGGAAGGATGTTTCAAAGGAACAACGAACATCCTAACGATTATGTGAAAAGGTTCAGAGTTCAAGCGTTGGATTGCCATGATTCGAACGTCACGGAGCAGCAACTGGTAGACTTGTGTATCAACGGCATGATCCCGGTCTACAGAGATTTATTGGAAAATATTCGTTTCCAGACCTTCTCACAGCTTCATGAAGCGGCGAAGAGATCGGAAACTACTGCACCCGCTTTACTGGAAGAACAAAAGCTACAAAGGCTGAAGAACCGCGAGACACTCGAGGTAGCAGACGTCTGATCAAGAAGCAGTCAAACCTCCAGCCTTCCACAAACACTGTTTCATAAGGGAGCAAAGGAAAGTCAAACCGCCGCGCAAGCATACCTCATCTCCTTCAAAAGCACAAAGGAAGGATAAGCAAGATGCACAAGCCTCTGACCAACGCACAAGAGTTCCTGATCAACAATCACCTGACTTACCTTTTTCCATTAAAGAGGTGATCGAACTCCTGGATGTCTGGGTCCAAGATGGTGCAATCAAGTTGTCATATGTCAAGAAAGAACCAACTGAAGAAGACATGGAAAGTCCTCGTTACTGCCGCTTCCACAGGTTCGTCAATCATCCCACAAGCGACTGCAGAGTTTTGAAGCACATTTTCAAAGAGAAGGTTGATCCACAATAGATTCAACTGGGGACTGAAGGAGTACACAAGAATCTTCTCCCAGTCAAAACCTTACACTCTCTGAACACCTATCAAAGAGGCAGTTCAATCCTTGGTCGAACATGAATTGCGTTATCTGTCGAAGGCACAAAAGAGATATATGTTCACAGTACTGAACCACATCATGTCAAGAAGTCCATTCCGAAAATACTTCTTGAGCCTCCAACCACAGACCAAGATATGTGCGACTGGGGACTGCTTACCACATTCAATCTCAGAAGAAACGAATTTGGAAGAACGTTGATCGATGCTGACACCTCCATCAACAAAATTCCACTGAAAACCATCGGATCCACATGCATCACTCGACAAGAAGATACTCATGCTCCATCTCAATCAGAGACCTTGAAGGAGCGCTCGGAAATACTTATGGCTACATCATTCTCAAAGTGAACATAAGTTCAACCTGGACAGAAACCAAATTTCACATAATCAATCAAGAAAATCCAGGATATGACATGTCCTTCATACGAGCGTGGATCCATGCTGAAAAGATGAGTACTTACAAAGCGCCTTTGGTTACACATCTCTCCAACGAAGAAAGTTCTAATCTAGAAGATTTGACGGACATTCCTTCATCAGAGTACTTTGAGTAATTTCGACGAGGTTGAAGCAAGAACCTGCAAAATATGCATAGACATTCATCAAGAGGTTCCGCGCTCAGGAAAGTCTCATTCCATGTCTATGTCATTTATTTCCCCACATGCTATCCTAGCATGGGGACTTAATTATGCTATCAACTCTACAAGACGTTATGAATGGTAGCTTCACCGCATTAGTATTTTACCAAGTGGTTGAATCTAACGCTTCTCCGAATCAAGCACTAAAATATTCATTATTGACGTCCAAACATGGCAAATAACACTTTGGGCGTTTCTACTGCAAGTCCATGTGTTCCACGAAATCAGAAAGTTCTGATGTCTGCACAAGTGTCGAATCCCATTACTGCAACGAAAGGGATGTTGAATCAACAGAAGATACTCCAGGTCCGAGACGATCAAACCCCTAAGACACTCGATGCTTAAGGAATATACTTTTCAACGCTCAAGCATCTAAAAAAGCCATCAAATTGTACTCCCAATCAAATAGTACAGCTTCAACACAAATATCTCGACGATGACACATTGATTCAACACCAGCACGATCAAAGTGTAACTAAACGATAAGTCTTCATTATCCCATGATAAGACTTCTGAAGCATATGCAACATCATGGATGGCGCTAACTCCTTTAATATACACCGGGCAACCTGAGGTGATTCCGTGAAACCTCATCAACGGGTTTTCGCTATGTCACAAGCCCCTGCATGATTGAGGAACTTTCTATCTTCACCAATCACATCCAGTATGAAAAATCTTGATGACATCTACCACAACAATGTCGACTCAATGACAAATCCAGTTCATGGTAAAGTTATGCTTTCAGGAGCATTCAGGTTGAACTCTCAGTACACCTTCATCTTACGGACGCTCAACTCATCAACTAATTCGTGAATGTAAAAGGCTCACTGGATGAAGTAGCAAAGATTATATCTATAATCATGGTTCTAGCCTTTTCGGTCTTTGGAGAAACTTCATCCATCTTCTTCAACACGGCATCACTGGTGGTGAAAGGAGTATCACCTTCCACTGCTTTCCTGATAGCATCAATCTTTTGACGAAGCCATTTCAGATTGAAGCCAAGTTCTTCAGCTTTCTTCAAGTTGTACTCCCAATCAAAGAGTACATCCCGGGTGACAGTATTTTCAGCTGTGATGCAGATATCATTTATAACACGCAAGATGGCTTCTGCTTGCCTCGTAAGGAAATAACTATGCTCCGGATCCTTGGTAACGACGATGTGCCCATACGTCTTCCACGGTTTCTTGTACATAGCAGCATATCTAATGGGAACGCTAAATCCACCAACAAACCTGCGATATGGGAGTATCTCAACAAATGAAGGAGTAAAAGCAGTCCCTGCGTTGGGATACTCATGCACTATTATCCGGTTCTCAGTCGCTGGAGCAGCGTCAGCAATCATAGGAACAACTTCGGTTGAAGCAGCTTCTTCCATTCTCGATTCGGGTTCCACCATCCCACGCAAAATTGGAGTTTCAGTCACCTCCACGGCATCAACAACAAGCTTCCATGACCTTGAGGTACAGGAATGGAGGTCTCATTATCAACGTCTCCATAGTTGCTCAAGTCATCATTGTTGGATCCATTATTCCCAACTTCAGCATTTGGTACCTAATGTGAAGATTACATGGGATTAGAATGATTCAAGCGTGGAAACCCAACACAACCATAAAATTCAGAATGTAAGTGAACTAACATCATATAGGTTCCTTATTATGCACCCAAGACATGTGCAAATAGTGTAGAAGTCATGAAACACGTTTTCAAACAAGCTCAGCTGAAGAGATTTTACACTGCCATGTATTCAACGGAGAACTGGGAGCAATTGATAAGTAATTTAAGGTTTGGTCATATACCATTATCTTCGTATGGATGTTGACTACAACATATCAAAATTTCATAGCAATCGGATGAACGAGCTAACAGATGTGGCCAAAACATCGGACAACATGCAATCTGGAAAAGTTCTGAAGGTCTCCTGGAAGTTCACTATTTCGCTTTTTTCAGGCCCTAAACATGCTCAAACTTCAAATATCTTCTATTCTAAAGCTTGGAAATTTCCTGGGCTTGAAGATACATATGCAAACCGAGAAAATCTGACTTCGGATGAGGATTCTACAGCGTTTCTAGTAAAATCTGAAATCTGAAATTTTCTGGTGACGTATTTCGGAAAAGTTATCTATAAATTCACATGGATTTTCATTCATTCATTCACGAATCAGCGATATCATACTTCTTTGAAGAAATTACAGGAGATATACTTACTAAGGGAGTCTCTAAATCATTTGAAGCCTCGACAATGCCAGAATCTCCGTTGACAACACCACTATCTCCATTCGATTCGGGATTTCGGGAATTCTCCATATTCCCATGTCCCAAAGAAGAGTGTGCTTCATCAACATGCTTCTTATCTACAATGGTTTCTTCCTGGATTCATCAACAAAAATTATTATTATTTCATTCAAGGAGATGTCGTGATCACCTGCACGAAAGAGATATTTACATCGACTTCTTCATCAGTGCTGGATTCCTGAATTGTTCGCCTGGGAACAAGTTAAAGACCGTCAATCGATGGAGAAAAGGTCTGAAAACAAATAACAAAACCTTGGTCTCGTGATCCTAATTGCATGTGCAGGAAAAAGTCATGACACAAGGAGCGCTAACAACTCACCAAAGAAACGGCTGGGGACTGCACGTCATTTGCTAACATCCTGTAGTCCTTACTTCTGGGTGCTCCGCCCCGAAGACTTTCTTCCATTTCCTAGGAGTCTACATTGATCTGAAACCTCACTACACGATCATCCTGTGGTATAGTTGATGAAATAATCAGGAGTACAACTCAGCATGAAGGATCTCTCACCATCACTCAGAGGTCACAGAAGTACCATTTCTTGAAGTTGCACCCGCGGAGATGTCATCCCTGGAAACATCGTCTTTGAAAGTGTCATCATGGGAGTTAGTCATTCTTGAAAAGTGGTTGTGACAGATGCATAACATTCAGCGCATCATTCAAAGCGCAGGATTCAACAAAACAACGAATCATGGAATAAACATGCTCACATCAGCGTCTGCAAAAATGGTAACTTTCAACTCTTACCTGTTTACGATTCCACTAACAGTACATGAGTTAATACTTCAAATCTTGCTCATTCCTTCAAACATGCTAAGACGAGCAAAATTCTGACATGATTTTCATAAAATCGTGAACAACCCACGTAAGTTTCACAATGTAAACATTCACTGGTTTCTCAAAATCTGGACAGACGTCCATTCTACGATTGTGAAAACTCACATATAGACATTATTTTACCATGTATAATGGTCTACATTCAACAGTTGTTCAAAATCAAAACATGATTTTACAAACTATATAAATATTTAACGTGAAACTCACGTAAATTTGGAAAATATATCTATATATTTTTGCTCCCTCGCACGAGCATCTGTCTCTGAAGCGAGAGTATATTCTCGAAGATTTCTGAAAGCTCGAGATAAATAAATTTCATGAAAGCTCAAAAACAAAATTTTATTACTAACAGACGCACATCTATTTTTTTAAAAAAAAACTTTTCTCTCGTATGAGCATCCACCTTTGAAACGAGAGTTTATTCCACTTTGTGAAATCTCACATATTTAAAAAAATAAAATTTTATTTTTCGTGAAAGCTCATAGACAAAATTTTTATCATTAGACTCAGGTCTATTTTGTTGTTTCTTAAACTAACGAACGAACGAGTGTCCGTGCTAAAACGGATTCCTTTCTTGGGCCCGGCCCGCGAATCCCAAACGACCAAGGTTCCATCACCAAATCAGCGGCGCTACCACTTTATGCTCATCAAATGATGCTCCAATCATGACATTGAAGCCTTCGTCAAGTCGTGGTTTGCTCATGCTCTCTAAATCCGGTAACGTCTCAACTTACAACTAAGTTCAATTACTAGTATTATTATTTATGGCCGGAAAATCACCATTTAATGCTGACTGAGGAACACAACTTTCCTCAGTAAGCAGGGGACTTAATGTAGATGGTGGATTTTCGACAAGGTCTAAAATAGTAAACTCATAAATATACGAAGCTATGATCCAGCAATCAGACGTGAGTATTGAGACACGGGTCTCTCATCGAATTCTCAACGGAGAGTACTTTCTCTCGGATTACATGTAGATATGTAGTCTCACGACTGGACAACGGCATATATCATGAATACTGAACATTTTCAGTGATTATATCTATATAGTATCACGAGATGGACGGCTCCTAGATAGCTTGCTCTGCTAGTATATAGCGATAACGTCTTCAGGAACAAACAAAGAGTTTACCCTGACTATATAAAGGATATGACTTACCGACAAGCTCATATCGGGATAATTAATGCTCCTAGACAGCTTGCTCTGCTAGTATAGAGCCACAAAGTTAATTATTCCTAATTAAGATTAATTTTTCCGTGACATTCACTACTGAATTCTCAGAATAATCTATTATTGCTCCTATTCCATGGTCGAATCCACGACTGGTCCCATGGAATGGCAGTAAGAATTTCTCCTATTCCATGGTCGAATCCACGACTGGTCCCATGGAATGGCAATAAACAATTGTTCTGATTCTATGATCGAATCCACGAATTGATCTCATAGAATAGCAATAACTATATTATCTCATTACTCCGATTTCATGATCGAATCCACAACTGGTCTCATAAATGGTAATAGATAAATCTTAATTACTCCGTTCTATGGTCGAATCTACGATCCCATGGAATGGTAATGCTCACTTTATTATTCTGAATTCGTAGTCGAATCCTCAGCTGATCCTATGAATTAATAATAAACATCTTATTACTCAGTTTTGTGAATTATTCTCCACTGAATTCCACAATTAGTAATAAATAATCAATAACCGGGCATCTGATATACCTCTAAGTAAGCCCCGATCCAAATGGTGAAAGTGTGTTCAACGACGATGCACTAACAGTCACCGCATGAACGAGTATTTCAAAATACAACGAAACGATGAACCTATGCAAAGTAGGGAAGAAAATGATAAATAATTAAAAATATTGACCAAGGTGCTAGGAACACGGACACACGACCAACCGACCGTGTCGTGGTTAGTCCTACGCCAGTTTTATATTTTTAATAAATTATTTTCCATGATTTGATGAAAATTCTCTCATTTGATCAAATCTCCTTCGTCTCGAGGAAATTCCTCGGTTTCATGGTATTGTCATAAATCCATAAAAAATAATATAAGGAAAGGAGTGTGGGGCGTGACCATGGTCCAACCGGCTGTGCCTTGGTACCAGCCGGCCCCACACCTCATGGTCCCTCATTATTTTATTATTATTATTATTTCTCTAATTTCATGAAAAAACTCCTTGATTTCATGGTATTTTGCACAAATCATCAAATAATAAATAAAATTATGAAAACTTGTGGGACCGGGCCACTAGCCGGACGGCCATGCCTAGTCGGTCCCACACGGCACTTTGTTTTATTATTATTTTTATTTTCCTTGAATTCATCAAATTCCTTGATTTCATGGTATTTCTCTCAAATTAGGAAAAATTCCCTCAAATCATGTAAAAATACCTAAAACAAATATTAAAAATTATGAAAACTCGTGGGACCGGGCCCTAGCCGGCCGGCCGCGCCTCCACGGTCCCACACGCCCTTGTTTATTTTAATATTTTTTGCTTCTCTGAACTCATGAAAACTCCTTCAATTCATGGAAACTCCCTAAATTCATCAAATTTCTCAAAATTCATGAATTTTTCATAAAATCATCAAAAAATATTATAAAATTAAGGAAAAGGCACCACGGGACCGTGGCCACGACCGGCCGACCATGCCTTGGCCTCGGTGGTCCCACACCTCCTTATTCCTTATTTAATAATTATTTTCCATCATCTCATGGCGTTTTCCTCAGTTTCGTCGAAACCCTAATTTTGGCATATTTTCTCGAATGGATGCCCAATTGCACGCCAGAAAATATCAAAATTCTCAGGACTGAGACGCGGACGCCTGAGGGACACGAGCGCGCTATCTTGACCGACCAAGATTGGCACTTTGGCTTACAGAAGCTGGTCCCATCAAGTTTCACTGTTTTGACCTAATTTGCACAATTGCACGTATTAGGTCCAAGACTCTTCCAAACACTTTGGATTTTCATGAAGTGATCATCAGGCGGTCACGTGACTACCCAGGGCCGGTTTCATGACCCCACGGTCGGTCCCTCACTCCGTCATAATTAATTAGGTTTTCTCACCTAAGGTTCAGACGAGCATTTTCGAATAAATGATTAAACCAGCATTTAATCATTGTTTCACCAACAAATCGTCAAATCTTCAGGAGTTCTTTGTATTTGCTCACTTGAGCATATTGACACTACATGATTGATCCACGGTCCCATGTAGTCGCTCCCTCCTTCGTCCCATGGTTAAACTTCTGAAGAACCATGAATTGATCATCAATTGATCAAATTAGGGTTTCTGAATCCAAGGATCATCATTCCAGATTCCAACCTTAATAATTTTACGACGACCTCATGGTCATTAATTTTATTAATTATGCTCGGTTCAACGACCAGTATTCTAATTAATATTTTTGGTACGCTGCCAATAATCCATCAAATGAGCAACACATGCTCAGACGATCAAATATTCAACAATTCATCACATGAGAAACACTTGCTCAAATGATAAGTATTTGCTCAAACCAAGGAATATTGGTTCAAAAATCAATATTCAACGATCCATCGAATGAGCATTATTTGCTCACTTCATCGTAAGAACTATACCTCTGTCTCATGACATGTTCAACTCATGATTTTCAGAACATCATGTTCAACTCAGCAACTACATGGACTCATCGTCCCATCAAACCACGAAGTCATCAATTGACTAACATACCACGAGACGTCAATCGTGTCACTTTGGGGGGATATCACTTAGGGTTTTGGTCTGGCGGTCTACGGCACGTGTGTTCAAACACACGATGTAATGTGAGCAAGTCGTGCAATCAGTTGAAGGAATTCACGAGGTAGTGGGTGGAAAATCGACCAAGTCTCCAAACATTGAGCAACTGGTTTCAAACACGATCTCCACTTCCCCACTCCTTGATTCCATCAACTGTCACACTTCACGGGGTCATGGTGTCTAAAATTCCAGCAATATAAATAAGTCTCTGAATCAAGATTGAATCATCAGCATCAACAGTATCATCAATATCACGTCTCATCGACAACACGAGATCATCAACTCATCAATTGAGCAACTACTCTCAATTAAGCAATTTCAATCATTCAGAGCTTATCATATTCAGAATTCACACACCCACAATCTTTGATTACTATTGATTCCACACATTTCCCAGTTTCCCTCCTACAGATCAACCCATCCTCTCTTGTGACCGAATTTACTCTTGAACGGTCATTGTCTTGATTTAGGCCGGAGTACTACAGATTGATCTCTCGAATCTAAAGCACCCCCTTTGCAGCGGTGCATCTGTGTGAGGTTGAACATTTCGCTCGGTTCGAGGAGTCTCCTTCATATGGTCGTCTCCTCAATTCCTTAAAAACCATCAAATCGTTTTTCCCCATCTACATTCGCGTACTTTGATACGTTTATTATATTCTCGGGCTAATCTTTGCTGATAATTCTCCATATGTTGTAAAGCTCTTTCTCTTCTTTCTTCTAATTCATCAAGTTTGTTTAAGATTAAACCCATACTAAGATTTTTATCCCAAGCTTCTCTCTTTGTTGTCGGAATAACAACTTCTGTTGGTAACACCGCTTCAACTCCGTATGTTAAACAAAAAGGTGACATTCTAGTAGCCTCTCTTCTAGTTGTATTATAAGACCATACTGCATTATGTACTTGTTCGCGCCATGCTCTGTGATGTCCTTCCAATTCCTTCTTTGATATATCTGCAATTGTTTTGTTTGTTGCTTCTACCTGCCCATTAGCTGTGGATACAAAGGAGTAGACTTTCCACATTTTATTTTAAATGCATTAAGTAACATTTTTATGTTCTGTCCTTCAAACTGTTTCCCATTATCAGATACCAACTGCGCAGGAATTCTGAATCTGCAAATGATATTTTCGAATGTGAATGTAAAGATATCTTTGTCGCGAATATGTTGTACTGCCTTCACTTCTGTCCATTTTGTGAAATAATCTGTTGCGACTATTAAGTATCTTCTTTGTCCATAACCTGGTAAAAATGTCCCCACAATATCTAATCCCCACTTTCCAAAAGGCCACACACTGGTTGAAGATGACAATGGTGCTCCGGGTGCATGTATTTTCTTTACATACCGCTGACAATCTTCGCAACATCTTGATATTTGTTTTGCATTTTCGTGCATGTATGGCCAGTAATAGCCTTGCATTTTTGCTCTATGTGCCAAAGATCTTCCCCCGCTATGATTTCCAGCATCCCTACTATGTAACATTTTTAGCACTTTTTCTCCTTCCTCTCGTGTCAAACATCTGAGTGACGGTCCATTAAAGGATTTTCGGTATAGCAGCCCATCTCTTAATTCATAATTCGTTGCGCGGCTTTTTAACTTGTGTGTTTCCAATCTATTTCTTGGTGTTTCTCCTTTCGCCAAATATGCATGAAGTTTTGTTCTCCAATCTGCGATATTGTTCGTTTGTTCTTCTTCTTCACCGTCTATTATCATCACGTTCACTTCTTATTCTTCTTTATTGATTGATGGTGACAGAGGTGTTTGTATTTTTATGCATCTCGCAGTTGGATCTGTCATCATGCTTGAGATGAAAGCAAAAGCGTCTGCGAGTCTGTTATCCTTCCTTGAAATGTGCCTCCACTTTATTTTTGGGATCGCTGACAATTCTTCAACGAGCTTCTTGTATTTCTTCAAGATGGTTCATTTGTAGTGTACTCTCTCTTTATTTGGCGAATAACTAGTTGCGAATCACTAGTGATCCTGGCATTTTCTAGTTTCATTTCTATTGCGAATTTGAAGGCATGTATCACAGCTTCATATTTCGTTTCGTTATTAGTGGATGTGAATTCCAATCTGAATGAAAAAGCCATCTTCACTCCTTCTGGCGAAATTAAAACAATTCCAACTCCATTGCCTTCTCCATTTGATGATCCATCTACCAATATCTCCCATCTATTTGGTTCTGTTAATAAGTCTTTTGGATCTCCGTGTTCTTCTTCTATATCCATCATTTCTTCTACTGCTTCATCTTCTTCTAAAGGAAATTCTGCCAAGAAATCTGCAACAACTTGTGATTTTGGTGAAGACAAAATTTCATATTTAATATCAAAGTGGCCTACTTGTGCATTTCATCTCTCCACTCTTCCTGATCCTTTTGAATTCTTCATCACTGATTCAATTGGTACTTTTGTTAATACCTTTATCTTGTGCGCTTGAAAATATATGCGGAGCTTAAATGATGCATAAACTAATGCTAAGATTAGCTTCTCAATCTTTGAGTAATTCTTCTCGGCAGTATTAAAAGTTTTGCTAATGTAATAGATGGGTTTCTCCACTCCTGCGTCTATTTGCAATAACACGGCACTTAATGCATGCGACGTTGTCGCGAGATAGATCAATAATTATTCTCCTGATTCTGCTTTTTGTAAAATAGTTTATTCATAAGATGTTCTTTGATCCCTTGAAAAGATTTTTCACATTCATCAGTCCATTTGAATTTCGCCCCCTTCTTGAGTATATCGAAAAAATATTTGCATTTGTCTGATGATCGCGAAATGAATCTCCCCAGCGAAGCTAAAAGTCCATTCAACTTCTGTACATCTTTTATTGTTGCTGGTGTTGGCATGTCACGAACTGCTTGTTCTTTTTATGGATCAACCCGTATTCCTTCCTTTGATACAATGTAGCCTAAATTTTTTCCCGATGCAACTCCAATAGTACACTTCTCTGGATTCAGTTTAATGTTATACTGCCGCATTTGTTCAAAAATCTCCCTCAGGTCCTGTACATGGTCTTTGGCTTCTTTACTCTTTACTAACATGTCGTCCACGTATACTTTTAATGTTTTGTGTATCCATTTCGCGAACACCTTCTCTACCATTCTTTGATATGTCGCTCCCGCATTTCGCAAACCAAATGGCATTTTCGTGTAACAATATAAACCTCTAGAGGCGAAGAAAGCAGTATGTTCTTGATCTTCTTCAGCGAGAGGGATTTGGTTATACCCCTTGTACCCATCTAAAGACGATACCCTACCATTTCCCGCTGCGGATTCCACCATTTGAGGAATATCTGGTAACGGAAAACTATCTTTAGGACAAGCTTTGTTTAAGTCAGTGAAATCTATGCAAATCCTTATTCCTTTGTTTTTCTTTGGGACAATGACCATATTCGCTATCCATTCTGGGTATTTAGCTTCTCTTATGATTCCTGCATCAAGCATTCTGTAGTTCTTCTTCTATTTGGGAATGATAAGCTGTTGCGATTTTTCTTATTCTTTGTTTAAATGGTCTCACATTCTTGTTAATCTCCAACTTGTGTCATGCAGTTGATGGATCTATTCCCAGTATCTCATCCATGCTCCCTGCGAAAACGTCTTTATATTCTCGCAAAAGGTTAACTGTTCTTTCTTCTTCTTCCACATCCATCTTGGTTCCAATTCTCAATATTAGAGGTTCTTCTATAGTCCCAACGTTTATTTCTTTTGTTGGTTCCGCGGCAGTGTAACTGGACTTGGGTTCTCCCATTGGTGTTGGTTCTTTTATTGTTTTCACAGGTCCTTCTCCTTCTTCCGAAATTTCGCTGGGTATTCCCCTGCCTTCTTTTGCCCTTATCATGTATACTCTAAATTCTTCTTCTTTCTTTGCCTCCTTTGCCAACTTTCTGCAAAATTGTTTCCTTTTTGCTTGTCCTTCATAATGTTTTACTTCAATTTGATGACATAATTTCGCATTATCAACATCTCCTCTGATTTCACCTATTCCATATGGTGTGGGGAATTTAATACATTGATGTAACGTTGATACTACAGCTTTTATCGCATGTATCCATGGTCTTCCTAGCAACATATTATACGGCGATTCCATATCCACCACGCATAGTGCATGTGTGTTTCGATCTCTCCTAGTGGAATTCGTACCGCTATTTCTCCTTTAGGTTTTGTTGTGGATTTTCCAAAGCCATGAACAAGATATGTTGAACTGGACATTTCTTCATCTTTAAATCCCATTTCCCTGAACGCATGATAAAATATTATATCCACTGAACTTCCTGTATCGATTAAAGTTATGTTCAATATTCATTCTTCCGTGGATTTTGTTGTTGTTCCCTTCTCTTTTCGCGTAATAGGCACTGTAATAACCAATGGAGATGTGTGGTTCAAATTTTCTTTTGGTATTTCTGCCGCCATGAATGTGATTTTTTGCTTTTCCCAATCTTTCGAGGGTGATGTCTTTTCTACCGCCATAACCTTTCTTCCTTCAAAATTTCGTTTATGTATTCTTCCTTTGATGTTTTCATGGAATTCATTAACCCTTGTTTTTGTTATCATATTACACTCCAATCTTTTGTCATCTTCATTGACTCTAATCATTTTTCTTGTAACTGGTTCACTGATTTATTTAATCACTTTCTTGATTTGAACAATCTCAACAACAATCTTCAACTTTCGATCTTCAGTTCCCTGTTTCTAGCGCCGTTATGTAGTTGCAGGAAATCCTACACTACACCCCTCACAAGATTTCATCAACATTCAACTCATTTTAGATTAACAATCTTAATTTTATTGATGAATCTCTGAACAATCTTACAAGAAAAGATAAAGGAATCAAGAATAACCACTGCTCTAGTTCTCTCTCCTATTTACTTGCTTCTTAATCAGAAAAGATCTCCCCTTTCCTTTACAACTGAACGACTATTTATATGGAAATACATAGTGGATGACAGCTAATCTGTCCTTTATTTTCGGATATGGCTTGCGACATTCTCGCAACCCTAGTTAGCAATTTGGGATTCGGCAAACGTACGGAACGACAAACGTACGAGTATTATACGGTTTTGTAAAACCCAAATTCGGTCCAAAATTCGGTCCAAAATTTGGTCAACGGAACGTGATTCGTCAGTTTCGGAACGGCACACGTACGTGTATAATTTGATTTATAAATGTGAGTTCGGCTCTGAAAATTCGGTATCTATATATAATAAATAATTAGTATTTATAAGGTCATAGACTAATTTTTATGCATATGTGTGAGTTATTTAAAGAAAAAATAAACTTAGTATGATGATATTAATAATATATACAACATTAGTCATCAAAGAGGACGTGGTATAGTGGTTTAGATGCTTGGTTAGAGAGTTTTAGATCTCTCTCACCTACACCTTCACCTTCAAATCTCTTCTGTTATTTTTGTTTCATAAAAATTACAACAACGTCTAATATTGGGCCGTGTATGCTTGGGAGGCAGTAAAGCCCCAAAAATAGGGCCTTTGAAAACGTAAAAGCTAAAGAGTTTCTGGAGAATTAAGCAGACGTATCATTCGGGATACGTAAAGTTCGTGAACGATTCTCGAATAATCCGGGAATGCCACATAATACGCGTTTTGGGTTCGGAGTTGCAAACGTACGCGAATAAAACGGTAAAATTCGTGATACGGAAAAAATCGCGAATGATTCGCGAATCATTCGCGAACTTACTAACTAGGCTCGCAACCTTACAAATGTTAATCTCGCAAACTCTCTAATTTTCGCAGGACTATCACATCTTTCTCATGATTTAAGCTGACGACGTTTATTATATCATTTCTAAAGTTGTTTTGCGACGCTATTGTGTCGTGTTGTTGATAATTTCGCTGAGACATTATTGCTGCGAGATTATGATCCTACAAGGTTCAGGGGCGCTCTGGGATTCGATGAATTCAGCATCGTAAGACAGAGCATAAGGAGATGATGAAGCAGCTACGAGGACGATCTTTTTGTTGAGTAAGGCCTTCATGCATTGATGGTAGGTTGATGGAACCACCTTGTTGTCATGGAGCTAAGGTCTCCCAAGTATCAGGTGGTAGTCAGGCTCTTGCTCGATCACGTGGAATTTCACCTTTGATTGAATTGGTCCTACCCTCAAATCTATGTACGCGTATCCATATGTGTGGCTTTGGCTTCCTTCAAATCCTGTCATTAGGATGGGATGGCGAATGATTTTACCTCGTGGGAATCTGGCCATTCTAAGAGTCTTCATAGTGACAATATTGCTGGAAGCACCGGTGTCGACAAGAGCCCTTCTAAATTCGGTGCCTTTGATGAAGCCAATCACATACAACGCGCGATTATGCCCTTCGTCTGCGATGCGATCTTCCTCTCCAAAATTGATGTTGTCGATTGAATGTTCAGATACCAGGGATACTTCTTCAACTGCTGGGGTTGGTAAAGTTATTTGTACGTCGGATGATATCTGGTTGAGTGCGGAAAACGTGTTCGTACGCTGTTCCCTGGAAAAGTATAAAAGTTTACACAAATTTTCAATCAATTATGCAACCTCTTGATCCACCGGCTTTTCATAAGTAGTGAAACTGTTGATTTGAGGGTCAGGCGTTGAACCAGTCCCCAATGTTGGGACTTCTAAAACAGAGACGCTGCCCAACTCAGATGTCAGCTTGATGAGAAAATCGAGTATGTGATCTATCGTGTTCTTCATCAGATCCATGTTCCTGGTGTGGACTTCCAGAATTTGAGATAGCTATGCCAGAATCGTGGTTCCTCTGCCTTCCGTGTCGTCAGGTGTAACATGAGGAATCCTTCCATTTGAAAGATTCTGGATTGGGTCTGGATCAGTTGAATTAGTCCTAAGACCAACCATCTTGTGAAAATGAGATTGCAACCGAGAGATTAATCTCCCATTGTGGTCGCCAATCTGTGTATGGGGAAAAACAATTTGCTGGTTTTTACGGAATTAAAGAGTCGACCGTGTGGAGACTCCTTGAACCGAGCGAAATGTTGAACCTCACACAGATAAACTGCAAGAAGGGAGTGCTTTAAGTTCGAGAGATCAATCTGTAAGACCCCGGCATAAACCAAGAACAATGGATGTTCCAGAGTCAATTCGGTCACAAGAGAGGATGGGTTGATCTGTAGGAGGGAAGCTGATAAATGCGTGAGATCAATGGTGATCTGAGATTGTAGGTGTGTTATGAATTCAGCGTGAAAATGCTCTAAATGATTGAATTTTGCTCAATTGAGAGTAATTTCTGCGAGTTCGTGTAGACGAAAGATTGTCTGTATGAACTTTGATGAGAAATTGCTCGTTTTGGAGAATGTTGTTTGATTGTTCAAAAAACCTCCTTTTTTCAATCAGGATTCAGAGACATTTTATAATACCGGAGTTGAAAAAACCATGATCCCATGAAGTATGACAGTGGCTGGAATCAGAGAGTGGGAAATGGGGAAAATCGTGTTAAAACCAATTACTCATCGTGCGGAGACTTGGTTAACTTTCCACCCACTACTTTGCTGACTCTTCCAACTGATTGCACGACTTGCTCACATTCTCGTCGTGGGTGAACACACGTGCCGTAGACCGCCATACCAAAACCCTAGTTAATATCCCCCCATGTGACACGATTGAAATCTCGTGATTGTGGAGTCAGTTGCTGACTTTATGGGACGATGAGTCCATGTAGCGCTGAGTTGAACATGATTAGCAAATGTTTCGAAACTCATGAATTTAATGTGTCTGCTGAGACGAGGTATCATAATAACCTAAGACGAGCAAAACTGTGTTGCTAAATTGTTGAATATTGGTAGTTGAACCAATATTCTTTGATTTGAGCAAATATTGCTAATCTGAGCGAATATTGCTAATTGAATAAATATTTCCGGTTCGAGCGAATATTGCTAGTTCGATCAAATATTGTTCTTTGGATGAATTGTTGGTAGCTGGACCAAATAAAGATTAATTTAAGTTACTGACTGTTGGGTCGAGCAAAATAAATATGAATATCAATCATGGAATCAACATAAAATTATCAGAGTGTTCGAATCTGCACAGAATCACGTTTCTGCAGAGCTCTGGATTCAAAACCCTAATTTTACCGAAATGATGATTTGTTGCAAATCAACACGGGACCGGCTACATGGGATGACGGGTTCACCATATAACGCCCAAATGCTCGAATGAGCAAAAAATACCAAAGTCTCTTGAGGACCAGTTGGTGAAAGAATGATTAAATGCTGGTTTAATCATTTACTGAAATAATGCTCGTGTGAGCAACAAATCATAAAACCTGATGTAGAAAATATGAGGGGCCGACCAAGAGGTCATGAGACCGGCTCTTGATGGTCGTTTGAGCGAACTTCCAATTGTTTGGAAAGAGTTCGAACCTAATATGAGCAACTGAGCAAATTAGGTTAAAATCATTAAAACATGCGGACTAGCTGTTTGCAAGCCTCAGGGTCACCCTTGGTCGGTCAAGGGGATGTGCCCGTGTCACCATAGTGTCCGTGCTTCAGTCCTGAGAATTTTGATATTTTCTGATGCACGTTTGAGCAACATTTGGAGAAAATATGCAAAATCCATGGTTTTGTTGAAACCGGCAAAAATACATGAGATGATGAAAATAATAAATAAACAAGGAATCACAAGGTGCGGGACCGGCCATGGCTAGGGCATGGCCGGCCGGCCGACAGCGGTCCCACATGCTTTTCCCAGTTTTATGTGATTTTATGTATTTTTCTCTGATTTAAGGGAAATTCCATGAAACTGGAGAGTTTGGCGAAATTAGGGAACTTCCATGAGATGAGAGACATAAATTAAAATATAAATAGGGAATGGGAGTGTGGAACCGACAATGGCCGTGGCATGGCCGGCCGACCAATGGGTGCGGCCCCCAAGGCACTCTTCCCAATTTTATGTAATTTTGATGATTTTAGACAATTTTTCATAAAATCAAAGGGATTTGTTGAAAACCAAGATATTTTGTTGAAATCAGAGAGTTTTCATGAAATCAGGAAACCAAACACCATATAATAATAAAATAATAGGCGTGTGGGACCGGCTAGGGCATGGCCGGCCGGCTAGAGCCCGGTCCCACAAGTTTTCCTAATTTTTTTAATATTTTCCATGATTTTAGAGAAAACACATGAAATTAGGTAATTTTAGGGAAAATTCATAAAATCAAGGAATTTTCATAATTTGAGAAGGAATAATAAAATAATGGGGCGTGAGGTGTGGGACCGGTCACGGCCAAGGCATGACCGGCCGGCGGTCCCGCGATACCTTTCCCTAATTTTATTATTTTTTGATAAAATCATGTGATTTAGATAAAAATACATGAAATTAGGTATTTTTCATGATTTTGGGGAAAATTCATAAAATTAAGGAATTTTCATAATTTGAGAGAAATAATAAAATAATAGAGACGTGAGGTGTGGGACCGGCCACGGACAAGACATGGTCGGCTGGTGCTCGGTCACGCGACACCTTTCCCTAATTTTATTATTTTTTTGATAAAATCATGTGATTTAGATAATTTCTTTGAAATAAAGGAAATTTGCTCGAACAAGAGGATTTTCATGAGATCGTGAAAATAGTAAAAATATGGTAAAATATAAAATTGGGCGTGGGACTAGTCACGGCATGACTGGCCGGCTGGTGAGCCTAGTCCCCTGGCGCTTTTGTTTAATATTTTATTATTATTATTTTCCCTTCCTATTTTGCATAGGTTTCTCGTTCGTTCGTATTTTTAAAATGCTGGTCTGTGTATTATCTGCTAATTACACTTGCACCATTTTGTCTGGGCTTATTCGATGCCCAGATGCCTGTTTCGTTGAATATTTATTACTAACCTGTGGAATTCTTCTGGGAAGAACCACAGATTGAAGTAACGAAATATAACGAGGAATCGTAGAATATTGTTGAATATTCAGGCGATTAATTGACGACTCGTAGAATATTGCTGGATATTCAAACGATGGCTCGTAGAATATTGATGGACATTCAGACGACTTAAGATAATTAATTGCTGGCTCTGTACTAGAAGGGCTTCCTGTCTAGGAGCATTAATTATCTGAGGGTTGAGCAATATGAACTTGCTAGAGTGTCATATTCCTCTTGCATAGTCGGGGAAAATATGGTTACATCCCGAAGACGTTGTCGCTCTATACTAGCAGACATGCTGTCTAGGAGCCGCCCAATCTTTCAATTATATACAGTATGAGATGTGTCGTGGCCTCAGCTGAGAGACTGCACATCTTCATCTTCTCTGAGAGACTTTCTCCATCAGAGGTGGCATGAGCTTTCATGCACAGAGACATGAGTCTCGATATTCATCCGATTGTCGGATCCGGAGTAATTACTGAAATTGCTCAGTATTCATGAGATGTGTCGTGGCCTCAGCTGAGAGACTACACATCTACACGTACTCTGAGAGACATCCTTCTCAGTCAGAGATTTATGACATGAGCTTTCATGCTTTAATGAGAGACATGAGTCTCAATACTCATCTGGTTGCCGAATATGGAGTATAGTTTTACAATTCTACCCTTTGTCGAAAATCCACCATCTACAGGCACATGCCATGCGACCCTTGCACTTTGGCATGTCGCACCTACATCAAAGGCCACGATTCCTCTCAAGATTCATAATCTCGACCGTCGAAGGTCGCCACTGAGCCGGCGCATCTCTCAATCTCAACTTATCAAACACCAGCAACATGCTACACGTTTTCCACGAAAACACTCGAGACATCAATACATGTCACAAACTGGGGGATGCTCTTTAGGGTTTTGGTTTGGCGGTTTACAGCGTGCGGCATACACAAATGCCCGTTTCAAGACAGTGTATTAAGAATAAAACGGTTGGTAAATGCAGGAAGTAATGGTGAAACGCTCTTTCACTATGGAACATCAATACCAGGCGTTACCACCTCTTCCCATTTAACTCATCCGTTTCTTTTTCTTACGAGGCCAGAGTATGTTTCACTTAGACTTGTATAAATAAGTATTACATATTTCCACCAAGACAACAAGTTTTTGGGTCAGGATAAATACAATACTCAGAAAGGAAACTTTGCTAGCTTTCCCAAAAGCTTTCACCTTCTGATACAAGTCAAGTACTACTGTTCCAGAACTGTTCTGGTCTCAACACTCTCTTCGCTTCCCTCCCTAAACCAGCCCTTCTCCTCCTCTTTGTGACCGAAGCAAATCCGAA
The DNA here is from genome assembly GCF_003573695.1 of Papaver somniferum. NCBI lineage: Eukaryota > Viridiplantae > Streptophyta > Magnoliopsida > Ranunculales > Papaveraceae > Papaver > Papaver somniferum. The sequence continues at coordinate 1,906,218 of NW_020624154.1, read as the reverse complement.
ACGACCATTTCTTGGTTTAGGCCGGAGTTGTACAGATTGATCTCTCGAATCTAAAGTACTCCAGTGCAGTACATTTGTTTATGGTTTAGACTTGTTTCTCACTCACCTACCGAAATTACCAAAATCGGCAGAAACGATTTTCACCCATAAACAATGGAATACAAAAAAGATAAACGTTAGTGGCTCCTATTCCATAGTCTAATCTTCAACGTTCCCTGAAATCTTCGTCCTTCCGAGTAATCCAATGATCCCAAAGGTTGTAAGTTTAGCATCACCGTTGTTGAAGATCCGTAGCTATAACAATGAGAGAAATCGAGATTCTCGATCATTATTATACAGTGACATAGTATTATTATGTAACATCAAAGTCCAATTGCATCACGACTTTAACCATAATACTACATTGATATGTATCACTCCCCCTTAGTCAATACTCCATCTCACATGAAAACCACTCCCCCCTTACACAATGATCCGAAAACCATATGTATATGTAGTAGAACTACACATTAATTCTCCCCCTTTTTGTCAATAAAATTGGCAAAGGTACAAATACGGGTTCGTAATGAAATTTCCGAGAAGAGACATTTCATAGACTAAAAGAAGAAATACATACCAACTTAATTTAGATGCAATCATAAATCCGAAGCTAAATGCATTCATCAAGGAGTTTTAAGATACAAGATAACCCCTATAAAATTCCACAACCGCACACCCCGCAAGATATTACCATTAAGCACAAGTTCAAAAGAACTCTCCCCCATTTGATGTCATTCCGGAAAGAACAACAAGAGCGACCTTAATTTCGAAGGAAAAGGAGGATTTTTTAATTGGACACCAAAAACCATAGGAAAATGATTTTCTATATCCAAAACTCAATCAAATTAATCACAAGTAAACCCATGATTAATTTAATTGGAATACGCAATTAAATCAAACCACAAAAGTGATCAATTTAATTGATTGTGCTCAACATAAGTAAACTTACGGAGCTACGACTAAGGTAATCATACGGAGATGACTAATTTAATCGTTCACATACTCAACATAAGGAAAACCTTACGGAATATACGACTACATCAACCAATAGAACATAGTTAGTATAGACATTCATATACTCAACACAAGAACTTGTGGAATATATGAAAACTCAACTAGACTAATTACAAGAGAACTCATAATTAATCTAATTGGAATACAAACAACCAAACTAATCACGAAGGTAATCAATTTAATTGTCAAAAGTTTTGCTCGACAAAAGAATACTTTCGGAGCAAATAACTAAATAACCAACCAAGATGATTAATTTAGTTCATAATGCTCAACATATAGCATCTTATGGAACAACCAACAAATCCAATAAGAATAATCGACTTAGTTGTATCGTGCTCAACATAAGACATACAATGGAGCCTTCACGGTAATACAAAAAGAATGGATCAATGAAGATCAATACCGTGGAATACATACAAGGATCTATTCTATCTTTCCGTAACTATATGCATAATGACATAATAGACCTTATCCTTGTCACACAAAAGATTTTATCCTATTTTCCATCAAATAAATGACTGCATAGGCATAACTTTTGTATTTGTCAAAAGTCCATTCGTCCTTTCATCAATATGAAAACCAATTCATGAACGACTTTACTTTTGACAACATATGGGACCTTCAAGTTCACGGACGCAAACAATACATATCCCATAAAAATATTGCAATATCACAAAATCATAAAGATTAATACTGCAATAACATCATCCTCCAAATATTTCTAGAATTTAAAACCAATAAACCTAAAAAAAATAAACATAAGAAGATGAAAACAAAATAGCTATGTGTAATCACAATAATGACTATTCCAAACTCTAGTAATCCTTCCCAAAAATAAGAATAAATTCTCATAAGAAGTTTCCTAGGTAACAAGACAAACTCGTAATGCACATACAAGATGATTTGTCCTTATAGGGTAGAATCAATATTTTTCGCATGGATTTACACCAATAATAGATACCAAAGGCGTATAAAAAGATTTTCATAACAAAGAAGAACATACAAAGTCAATAACGACCATGCACCATAGTTCACATAGGATGATTGTGAACATTCAAGAATTCCACAACAATGCATACTAGTGCCTATTCTTGAACTTCCTTCTTTGTGATTCACCAACAACATTCTTTTAATAGCCACAATGAGCTTAGAAGAGTAGTACTCCAATAATACAAGTACCAAGTCCAAGAGAAGTGGAACAAGTGCAACGAAACTGAGCAAAACACTCAAAAATAAGAGACGGGATAAATACCAATATTAACACATCCAAATACAATAATTCTCATATCCATTTTGAAGAGAATTCAAATAGGAAGAGAATACAAAAAGAATGAGGTCATTCCGAGTTCGGACGAAGAAGTTACGGCCAAAACAATTTTCCCGAGTATCGACGTCAAGTATGCATACGGGTTTGCAAACGAATTTTCAAGTCCGCGAACTTAACCCATGGATTTTGATTTTTAAAGATGTTATGCATACCTGATAGGTGTACCATGAAGTCAAAACATTCCTAACTACTATTTTCAAACCTAAACGTTTAAGAACCTTAAACACAGATCAAGTTAGGTAGAAAAGAACGATAAGAAAGGTACGTGAATCATTATACGTTCTCTAAAAAAATAAAAGAACAAATCTTGATCAAGCTTATAGACATACCTTTTTAGATGAATCCAATTGAATTCTACAGCCTTGCCGAACATAATCTGTGCGCCTCAATTTTCGTGATTCCCTCACCGTATACATAGCAGGGCATTTCTTGGTGAGGATGCACTTTCAACACAAACAAGTTGTGTTCAGGTGAACAATGTCTTGCTCACCATGGCATCAAGAAAGAGTTTCTATCCAACAACTCTTAAATCTTGTAGTGTTGAGAAACATCCAAGGAACTGTTTTTATAAGTCTATCAAAGAACTTCAAGAGACCCCAAAAAGATTTGTGTTTCTGATTTCTTGTTTTCCAACTTATAAAAAACAGTTTCTGCAGATAGTTTTTAATACTGCGAAGGGAAACTCTTTTGATAAAAAGAGACGTCCTAGATTCTTCATAAAAGAAGACAATACTACTATCTTGATAGGAAGTATCAGGAATTGAGCAACGAATCAATTCATGCTTTGAGGTGATACACTCAGACAAGTGAGATTTAAACTCCTCTTGTAATTCGTTTAATTTATCAAAACTAATTGGATTACACATAGAATGAGCATTGCTCTCACTGATTAGTAAATCAATATCAACCTCAACATGAATATTATTCATCATAACTTTATTTAGCCTATCAAGAGATTCTTGCTCTTTCTGGAGGTATAACTAAACATCAAGAGATAAGCTCTCAAGCTTCTTTTCAAGCCCTGAAAACACTTCAAGGGATCTTAAACTTGATGGAGGTTTAGATAGAATTTCTTCTACATATTTTATTAAATCAGTCCTGGAAGAGAATTCTGAAATCCCTGGATCTGGTGGTGCATTTATTGAGATACCACTGCTGTCCATAGAGTCAGATCGCTACAAACACATACTTGTAAGGTATTGAACGTGTTTGCCTGCTCTGATACCAATTGAAAAGGCGGGGGTCTAACAACACCACCCAATATTTCTCTTAGCAATCTGTATGGACTAACTCCGAAATACTTTGCTAGAGAATCAACTAGACAGTCAGACTCAATCTAGATAAAAGTATCTCAAGGAGTTAATATCTCTCTCTTGATTTGATTTTTACTCAAGCTAAAAACAATAGCGCGTTTTTATCAAATACAAGGAATAACTTTGACGGTACCAAAGACCAATGTCCAAGTGTTAATCAATGAAATCAACAACCACAAGGTCGGATATGAAACTTTAACGCACAACCTGTATTATTTCAATTATAAAGATAAACAATATAATGCGGAAAATGAAATAACACAGACACCAGAAATTTTGTTAACGAGGAAACCACAAATGCAAAAAAAACCCGGGACCTAGTCCAGATTGAATACACACTGTATTAAGCCGCTACAGACACTAGTCTACTCCAAGCTAACTTCGGACTGGACTATAGTTGAACCCCAATCAGTCTCCCACTAATTCAAGGTACAGTTGTACTCCTACGCCTCTGATCCCAGCAGGATACTGCACACTTGATTCCTTAGCTGATCTCACCCACAACCAAGAGTTGTTCAAACCAAAATCGCAGACTTGATAATAAACAAATCTGTCTCACACAGAAAAGTCTATCAAAGGATAAATTTGTCTCCCACAGAAAAACCCTAGGTTTTTGTTCCGTATTAAGATATGAAATCAAGGTGAACATGAACCAATTGATAATCCGGTCTTATATTCCCGAAGAATAGCCTAGATTAATCAATCACCTCTCAACAGTCTTACTTGAATACACAAGAGGACGTCGAGGAATCACAAACAGTGAGACGAAGATGTTTGTGACTTCTTTATCTTGCCTATCGGAGAACTCTCACGATATCAAGCCAATCAATATGATTGTACTCGTACGATAGAAGATGCAAGATCAGATCACACAACTAAGATAAAAGTAGTATTGGTATGGCTTCACAATCCCAACAAAGTCTTTAAGTCGTTAACCTGGTTTTAGAGAAGAAAACCAAAGGTTAGAGGAGAATCGACTCTAGCGAGCGCACTAGTATCACACAGACGTGTGGGGATTAGTTTTTCCCAATGCTAGATGTCTCCTATATATAGTCTTCAAATCAGGGTTTTTCCTTAGTTACAAAGCAATCAATATTCACCGTTAGATGAAAACCTGATTTAGATTCAAGCTAATATTTCTCAACCGTTAGATCGAAAACTTAGCTTGTCACACACACTTGGGATATACGTTTACTGGGTTTGTGAAAACCGTGCCCAAACATGTACGTGTATGTTTGTTCAACATAGTAACCTAAAAGGCCAACCATATGAGAATTTCATATTAACCTTGTTCTTCTTCACTATAACTAGTTCAATTGACTCAAATGAACTAGTTAGAGAGTTGTTCAATTGTTATGAGATATTATGTAGCTACACAAGATACAATTGAAACAAAGATGATTCGATTCGATTGAATCGGCTCATGAACTTTATATCCACGGTTTGCATATTGCATTCCTTAGTAATTTAAGTTTCATGTTCAGAGAACATCTTTAGATCATAACCTACTCAAGTACGCAAACAAGTTCGCGGACTTAAGACAACCGGCAGAGTTTTCCAAACTCAGCAGAAAATCTCGGCAAGGAGACTTCCGCTAGTTCGCGGACTAAACACGCAAACGAGTTTTTGGAAAATCCCAGTAGAAATTCTCGGCAAGAAAACTTCCGTCAGTTCGCGGAATGAGTTCGCAAACTGAGTTCACGGACTTGGCAAAGCCAATTCCTCCGGTTTCTCTCAATCAACAAAGTTCGCAAACTTCGGATTAAGGAATATGACTTATGCACATATGTGTTTCCACACAATGCTTATATACATCATTGGTTATATAGACCTAAACTCTCATTCCAACCATTGAAACATTCTAAGAGGACGTTATATAGTTGTTACACTATTTCTTGTCAAAGCGATTTTCAAAGTGATTGAAACATTATGACTTTCGTCATTAGGTGAAGATAAACCCGATCAAAGCGAAACGCTTTACCAACACATGATTTCGAGATATAGATAGGCGAGATATACTCGGCTCGTAATATCAAATATGTATGATCCAGTCTATATAACATACGACTTTTGTCTCACAAGAAGTAGGATATAAAAGAGATAGACTTTTGAGTGATAGATAAGTTCAAGTCTCCACATACCTTTTTGTTGATGAAGTTCCACGGTTCCTTGAGTAGATCTTCGTCGTTGTATGATGAATCGCCATGAAGTCCTTGAGCTCAACTACACTTTTCTATCCTAGTCCGAGACTTAGCTATGTAGACTAGAAATCAAGACTCATAATTTTGATCACTAACATTGACAAACATGCTTGAGATAGCAACGGATGCGAGGTCGACCGAGCTATGCTCTAACAAAATATATTAAAATAATAAGTATTTGAGCATCTGCTAAACATTGTCAGGACAGTTTGTACAATGGTTCGCCAACCGTAGGGATTTTTCACAAGTCAGGGTACAACGGTTCCTGAACCGAGTTCGCCAACCCTACTAGACTCCAGAACTCAGTTGACCATAGTTCGTTAACTGGGTTCGCCAACTGCTATCCAATTAATACAAACTATAAAATTTGGTTCACCAAGGTTCGCCAACCAGGTTCGTGAACTATTCCTAACCGAACTTAAGGTTTGTGAACTGGTTCGCCAACCTTCCTGTATTTCTGAATCTCAGATATCTATGTTTGCAAACTAAGTTCGCCAACCTACACTGAGTAAAAATTTAGTAAGCTCATATATCTCTCTTTTGATGTTTGAAACATTCTTAAGTGATATAATCATTTGTATAGGAATTTTTCAGTTGATCCACAAATTAATTCATAGAACTAATATTGTTAAGGACCTTTGAACATCCAATTACTAAATCATATTTCGATATTTTTCACAAGACAAGATTGACTCGAAACATCTTCTTTGTTTATATACTATGAGTCATACAACATAGTCTCTATAGATAGAATAATGGTATAGTGAGTAAAATAGAATGGTTCAGTCTTCACATACCTGATACAGAAGTTCTCCAAAATATTTTCGTCGATCTTCAGTCTTCAAGGGTGATCTCTGATGCTCAACTGCAATTCTAACCAATTTGAAACTTGACTTAGTAGATTAAAAATCAAGATATAGTTTTGATCACCTAACATTGACAACAATCTTGAGATAGTAAAACTTGTGGGTTCAACCGAGAATGCTCTAACAATCTCCCCCTTTGTCGAATTTAGTTACAAAACTATTCAATACATATGGATACAATAAATAAACTTTTTAGCTCAATCCACTGTGCTTGATTTCCTTGCTTCTTCAACACACATCTTGAATTATTCGTACTTCAAGTTTTTCTAATGTTCTGCATGTGTTCGTTCAGCACGTTGTTGTCGAAGATCCATAGCAATATCAACTTATGAGAATGCTCAATAAGAGCTGTTTATAGAATGTGGTATATACAATCTACTCATAAGTCATTCTACAGAAACATAGTATTGTTACCTTCCTCAAAATTTAATTACACCACAATTTTGAGAAATACTATGGTGATATGTTCTCCCCCTTAGTCAATACATACTATTTTTGCAAAATAGGTAAAACCTATAGATAATAATTCACACTCCCTTACATGATGCTTGTAAAAATCCATATGTATGTAGTAAGATACTACTTTATGATTCTTCCCCCTTTTGTCAACAAAATTACAAAGGTGAAAAAATAGGGTTAATCATGGATTAATCAAAAGAGTTTCAAGACCAAAGAACACATGCCAACCTTTAGCTTAGACGATTTCAACATCTTGGTCTGCCTCAAGGAGATATAAGGCACAAGCATCTCCTATAATTCCACATCCCCACTCCCCACAAACATATTATCATTAAGCACAAGTTCAAAAAAAACTCTCCCCCATTTATGTCATTCCCGAAAAAACGACATCAGCGACCTTACTTTAGTCACAAGAGAAGGATTTTCTTGGGCTTTAAATTTAATAGGCCAGTTACGAACAAATTAAATTTGTATCCAATATTTTTCTCTCTTCTCGCCAGTTACGAAAAAAAAAGTTAAAAAAAATAGCAATCTTAATGTTATAGGCACTAAGATACAATATTTTCGTGAGAAAAATCATCAACACGAACTATTTTCTACGCCAGTTACGAACAAGAGAACAATTAGTGCGATATGACTCAACATAAGAACTATAACTTCTCTAGCCATGTATGAATGTAGAGATTAAAGTTCACCACTTATTCCCTGGTGGTGACACAATCAAGGAGATAAGTCGACTCTGGAGAACATCTTACGAAATCCTGTAGCAATTTATTGACAAAAAGTGCAACCATGAAGACCAAAACTGCCATTCCAAAATAGTTTACTCCTATTTTGCAAGAGTGAAAGAGATTTACCTATGAGAAAATATGAGATATATGTTATAATCACCAATAATGATAGCATAGAAAAGAAACTCTCAAAAGAAGAAATACATATATATAACCATGATGATTAGGTATTGCAAGTTATCTTCCAAAATAAAATTTAATTAATAAAGTTTAACTATGCAAGATGATAATATTTGGAATAGCTAATGTAACACATAAAAACTACTCCAAAAACTAGTGTTCCTCCTTAAACAATAAGAACAAAATTCCTACACGGAGTTAACTAATGAAAAGAATAGAAGAAAAACACTAATTAAATACCGGAAGAATCGACATTGGTTTTGAGACCTTAATTTTAGTTTGTCATCAACAACATCCACAAACTCTTCAAGAAAAATCTTTTCATTGAGAAGATCATTAACATGCAGTTTATGAGAACAAGGTCATACGAAACCTTTTCCAACTTAGTCCTTAGCATGTCTTGACATTTCAATGCTTCAACAAGCTTAATCATTGCTTCTTCAAATTATTTAAGAAAATCATAAACAACATTAGCAGAAATCATCTCTTCTTGTTCTACATTCTGATGATCATACGCAAAGTATCAATTGACATGAGGATGATCTTCAGAGCCATCAACTTCATCATCAATGAGAGATCTCATTTCCTTCACTTATAGCCCAATAACACTACAATTATCAAGAATCCCTTCCATGGTGTTGCTAGCCATGAGAGATAAACTTGAATGCATAAAAGACTTTGAATGAGAGAACTCAACTCAAGTCTAAGGTATTTCTAGGAAAAACATGAAGTCTCTCAAGAACAGGGTCGGTTCGTGACCACTAAATTTTTGGAAGTTGAGTTAAACAAAGAAAGTGTTCGTGAACAAATTTCCTTAACTCAAGAGTTTTATAATTAAACAAAATGTGAAACTAGAGACATGTTGTCATATCTATGTCAAAGAGTATTTCAAATACACATGTGACTGTAAAATATAACAGACGGTTTAAAATTCTTGGAGCAGGCTCAACAATAATTTCGTGATTTCTTCAATAAAACTATACTTTCCCTTTGAAAGGACATGGAAATAACTATGCCAAAAGCAGAACTATTAAAAACAAATAGAACACGTGTAAATTAAATCCTCACGTAACATGCTTTTTGGATGATGAGGATTGCAGTTTCCTTGCCTAGGTAACATTAAGATGAGTATTTTTATACTCATCATTGTATGCTTTTCCACGTTTTTACTTAACTCTTCTTCTTTGTTTACCATTTGGTTTCGAGAAGTTATCATAAAACTCACTATTGCAATGAAGAGAGATGAAGTTGGAAACTTTACCTGAATTCTTCAGCTTCTGAAAAGTGTAAGATAGATTGTCAATGAGATCACGATAACCTGCAATCGTCAAGTCCATGTTTGCGAGTTGAGCCGTCTCTTTAACTGGTAAATCTTATATTTTCTAAGAAATTGAGTTCTAACTGGAGCCTATGTCTGTGAAGACTTTCGTAGGTTTTTCTTAGCAATTGTACCAAAACTTGTGCACTTTGTTCTATTTGATGAGTAAGAATGTAAGATGTACTAGCATTCATAGACGGTGCCTTGATTCGAGAATCAGTATCCTTCATTTTAAAACCCGGAGGTTTTGTCTTTTAAATGTTAGTAACTTCTTTTAAAATGAGATTTAAGGTATCTTGAATAGATTCAATCTGAATTCTTTTCAATCTAAGGTTACACTTCCTTTGTATATATCCTTCTGTCTTGCAGAAGTAGCAAAGTTTATGAACCCTGACAGAGTCAGTTTGCACAAGCTTAGCAATAAAACTTTTATTTCTGGGAGATACAATTTTTTCTTGGTCAGAGAAACAAAATTGATCATCCTTTGTCAAAGTGGTAAGACTTTTATCATAGTCTTCTAAAAGATATTTACTTGAGCTGTCGTGAGTGCCACTGCCAAATACTTCCTCTCACTCTTTTATTTTGAAATTTTCCATAGATAAGGACAGTTTCTCAGATTCACACGTATTACATGAAGTTGGAGGGGTCTCCAGTAATCGTTGAATATCCAAGGAATTTTTATCAAGTTGAGCCTCAAGTGAAATAATATAATTATTTACTTCAGCCATTTCTTCAAGAAGAATTCTGATCTGTGAATCTTTTTCATTAACCTTACCAATAAGATTGTTGACTTTGGTTTTCAAGCTGTTAACCTAAGAAGCCTGAATTCCTAGACGACTAAGAATCCCAACACTTTCTTTGGCTGCTTCCCTTTCTACGTCTGAATCAAATTCATCGTTAAGAAAATAAGGATAATTATTGTCAACAATAGACTGCTTTATGGGAACCGAAGGTTCATTTACTTTTGAAACAAAGGAAGATCCTATCTCATTAATAAAGTCCATAAAAACAGTTTTTTCAATAACTGGTGATACGTTAGTTGAGATTGCGCTTTTGTCCATAATATAGATCGCTACAAACACAAAGTTATTAGGTCAACAGTGTTTTCCTGCTCTGATACCAATTGAAAATGCAGGGGATACCAAATACACCAAACTTTTTCAATCGGCAACATGTATAGACAAAACTTCTCACAATTTGCAAGAAGACCAACTAAATGATCCTTGACAATATATATTGAGTTAATATCTCAACCTCTACCCAATCAATATCTATATAGAACAAGGTCCGTGAACCTGATTGTTAAGCAGAGTACTTTGACGATCTCAAGAATCAATATCCAAGATCAATCTAGTCGTATCCAAATAATTCAATCGGAATTCTTCCAAGTGATTAAACTTGTTATATATCTTTCAAGATACAAATTCTATAAGAAACTAGTCTCGTAATCGATTACAATTAAAAGGACTTATCTACGTAGATTTAATACATACAAAATTGTGTAAATCCAATTATAAAGATAAACAATATAATGCGGACAAGGAAAAACACAAGACACCAGAAATTTTGTTAAGAGGAAACCGCAATAGCAGAAAAACCCTGGGACCTCGTCTAGATTGAACACACATTGTATTAAGCCGCTACAAACACTAGCCTATTATCAGACTTCGGAATGGAATGTAGTTGATACCGAATTCACCCTCCAAGCGACTCGGTTACAGTCGCGCTCCTTACGTCTCTTGAACCTCGCAAATTTCAACGCACTTGATTCCCTTAGCTGACGTCCTTTACATCCTAAGAGTTGCTTCAGCCGAAATGAAGACTTTTGATACCAATTTGCCTCTAACAGATAATCCTATTTGATTTACATTTAAATCAAATATCAAGGTGTGGAAATATGTTTAAAATAGCAAGCTAGCAAACCTCACAAATATGAAACTTACAACATAATAGTTCTCGAACGTTGAGAAGAAAGAAAGAAAGAAAGGAAGAGAAAGAGATAAAAACATAGTTCCCTATTTTAATGTGGAGCCCGGATAGTTCATGATCCGGACATAATAGTTCCGGAACTAGATTCACATGTATTCTTTCATGGTGCATGAACCATACATGTTCCAATCAAGAAATTGTAAAGCATTCTTTTCTTAATACATCTATAGGAGCAAGGCTCAACTGAGAGATAAATAAGGCAAAAAGACATCCTTGATTTTAACAAAGAATGATTTCATGAGACAACTTCCTTCCAATTACTTCCAACAACAACAAGATTGAGTGGATACTTACTTGTAAGAGAGACATTAAGAGTGTGAACATATGAACAACCTACATGCCTTGTCTCACACCTCTTTAGTAAAAGCGCTTGGAGATAACGTTTAACACTGTGCAAGGTATCCTTGTTATTACAGGAAATTTTTGAGATTACATCATGGAAGATAATTTTAACTTTATCTTGATAATCATGTTTCACACCATTTTTGTGAACATACAAGATGTAATTATTATGATGTACCAGATAATGATGTAGAGTAAATGTTGAGGAATAAAGATTAGTCTCTTCCTTTGGACTCGATTATCTATGGTATGCCGAGCAATGCTCTAACATCACCTTTATTAGGAGGGTTAAGTGGAGTCTGGTGACCACTCGATTTTGTTAGAGAATTGCTCGGTCGAACTCGCAAGCGTTGCTATCTCAAGCTTGTTTGTCAAGTTTAGTTGCCAAAACTATAAGTTTTGATTTCTAATCTACTTATAGCTAAGTCTCGGATTAGGATAGAAAATGTAGTTGAGCTTTAGACTCTACGCTGTTCATCGAATGAAGACGAAGAGCTACTCAAGGGAACTTGTGGAACTTCATCAACAAAAGGTATATGGATACTTGAACTTATCTATCACTCAAAAGTCTATCTATTTTATCTCCTATTTTGAGACAAAAGTCGTATTGCTATATAGACTTCAATTATACACATTTTCTATTTCGAGCCGAGTTTATCTCGCTTATCTATTTCTCGAAATATGTGTTGGTAAGCTTTCGCTTTAGCCAAGTTCATCTTTACTCGTGAAGAAAGTCATGCTGATGCTAATAGTTTGTGAATAACAACTATTTTAACATCCTCTGAAAAGACAAGGGTACCCAAATATACCTCAATCTAAAACTTTTCCACCTATAAGTCCTTTCTTCGAAAGTGATTGTCTATGGACTGAGTCGAGACAATACAACGAATCGGTTCACACTTCGTGTGATCTTCAATGGATACGAGATTGAGACAATACGACAACAAGATAACTTGTGTGATTGATGATGGATTCAAGATCGAGACAATACAACAACGAAGTATGATTATTTGATAATAGGTTCGGACTTAACCAAATACTATAGGATTGCTATCAAGTAATTTAGGAATTAACGTTTGTGTAATTTACTTTAAATTATAATAAACATAATTATAATTGCGGAAAATAACAGTAAATGACACAACAAGATTTTGTTAACGAGGAAACCGCAAATGCAGAGAAACCCCGGGACCTTATCCAGAATTGAATACTCTCAGAATTAAGCCGTTATACAAAATCAAACCAACTTCGTATAGTTGAGACCAAAAAACTAAACCTATAGTTCACCTAGTTCCCTCAGTATCCCTGCGCCTCCAACTTGTAATGAGTCACGCACTTGGAACAATTCCTTTGGTTAGTATTCCAAACAGTAAAGGAACAACAAATCTGTTCCGTAACAACTATTTTCAAACAACGTGATATGAGTTTGACAAAGGCTTTTCCTGTTTAACTGATAAACTCCTTTGTCGGGTCCGAGACATATATAAAAATTACAACTACCAAAGTAGTTGGGTTTAGATTTTTCAATCAATACTCTTAGTCACAAAGACAATATATTGATGTCGATCTATACAACTAATCAATCAAGGTTATCACAAAGATAAACCGATTATAGTTGAATCCCTCCAGCCGATCAAGTTTTGTGCACACCAAAGATTATGAACCCAAATCTCTTCTTTGTCTTCAAATCTTATTAGATCTTCAATAAACACCTGCACACAAACAACTTGAATCTCTTGTGGTCAATCACACACAGAACGGAGTCTGTTAACGATGGATTATCACAAGACGTCTTTAGATCTACAAACATTTCTAAAGATCCCCGTCGATACTTCGATCTAGTATGAGTAAATCTTATATCAGAAGAGAAGATTCTCAAGCATAAACAAACTAGGTGCAATCAAAGTTAAACAACTGTTAGTCAATCAAATCATTCGAAAACTAATAATAAACTGCAATTATCTAGTTTCCCACCAACGGTACTCGTAGAGATTCTCAATCCCAAAGAAGTCTTTAAAACGAGCGGTCGTAAGAGATTTCGCCTAATTAGTTAAGATAACCACAAGTATCAATATGATATATTACTCCCCCTTAGTCTATGCTTTACTCTTTCGTTAGATATAACATTAAGCACCATTGTCCTTTCCTTAGTGATACCAAATCACTTGTTTACTCCATACATTTCTCCCCCTTTTTGTCAAAAAATGACAAAGGTACGAGCAAATAAAGGACAAACCGAAAGGATCTTACAAATCTTAAAAGACTTGCAAAACCTATAAGAGTTAAGCACGAGGGTTCCACACACCATTTTAGATAACCAATATCAAAACCGAAACTACAAAGTAATTTTGTTTTGATATGTTACCAAGGAAACAATTGCCCGAAGCAATTTTCCCTAATAGTTTAGCAAATCAAAAATTGACTAATCACCTTAGTTCTTTTGCTAAACCGATTGTACAAATACAATCGCTTGTTCGATAAGTCCAAAATAAAGATCAGAATTAACTTTATTTTTCTCATCAGGTTCTAATTATTCAAATAATAACTTAGACCTTTCACTTTTAAACAAGACAAGCACTAGGTTAGTTAACTAGCATTTCTTGTTAAGGCATTCGATTAGACTTGAATAACTGAAACCTCCACTTTGATAAGTCTAACTAAGATCAGAATAACTTAGTTTCTCTTATCCGGAATCCAATTGGACTAAACAATTGATCCCGAAAACCTTTTGTTAAGCCATAAACAATTCATACAAATCAAATAAATCAAATTGCATAATTATTTATCTCAACCGGAAGCAATTGAAACTAACATAGACATTAAAGCACTGCAATTATACCGAAATTTCGTAAGCCTAAACAATTGATACCAAACCATAAAGCAAGATAACAATAGTTTTTCTTAACCGGAAACAATTGAATCACACACATAAATCCATATACAAATAATGGAATAAACATCAATTGTACCGAAATTTTTGTTAAGCAAAAGCAATAAATATATGCAATAAAATCAGGATTTTCTTAAACAGGAAAACTTAACTAACAAATTTGTTACCTCATATTCTGCATACTCTTCACCCCAGAAAGATATATCATTAAGCGCAAGTTCACATAGAACTCTCCCCAGTTGTGTTGTCATCATATCGCAAGAACAAAAGAACAACAACAAAGAGCAACCTTTACCAGAGAAAGGTTGAAAACCGGTTTTAACTAATGCGATGCAAAAGTTGAAACCCCGAAACACATATGCTTTTATGTTAAACCAAAAACGATTCAACATATTGTGACTTTTTCACATATTAGTTTCAATCGGAACCCCTTATGATCCTTTGATAAAGCCTACCAACATGGGCTAGAACTCAATCCCATTAAATCAACAAGTCACCCAAACCATAAGTGTTCACACAATATGAGATCGAATATTAAGGTTATGAAAACCGAAATCAAACATCCCATAAACCAACAATATAAAGCATTAAAGCACAGGCTATGTAATCGAAAAACTATCACACGAAAAATTATAAAATAATAATTTTATTCATAAATAATAGATAGTTTTATTCAAAATAGACCTTATACAATTATTGAAAGAAATCAAAAACTGATGCCTATTTTCCTGGATTAATCCTTCATCTCAATGCTAGAGGAAGGTATAATATTACTTTCAGTCTTCAACTTGTGAAATTCTTCAAGTAGATAACCTTGTTGTTTGACTAGAATTTCTTGCAGTTGAGAAATTTTCGTGAAGGATTCTGCAAGAACATGTAATTATGTCTTTGATTGAACACAGAAGTGTGTCAATGCTTCAATACACTGATCTTTCTTCAGTATATTCTCTCTTTCCTTGTTGCTAATCCAATCTCTCTTTTTGATTTTACTCTTTGATTTCTCAATATCCAGAGAAGATGCAGACTTATTCTTAAAGTGATCTTTCTGATCTAGCATCTTATCAAGAGAAGACATTGGATCTAGACTCATAGTTCGGACAAGGAATGACCAAAGAAGGAGAATGATCTTTTTATAGCTTTCATACTTTCGAAAATATAATATTCCCATAATCTACACATAAGTGCCTTGATCTTTCTTCTTACTCACTACATTTGGCACACGAGGTGAGGAAAGAATGCTAATACCGATCAGGTGGTATTAGTATGAGATTTTCTCTCATCATGGAATTTTGAACAACCATAGTGTTCTTGATTTAGTATTATATGAAAGAGTCCCTTTTTGTTACCTCAAACTAACGAAGTATCTTGAGATTGATTTGGGTTGCCTATGCAACTTTTAGCAATTCTATTTTTGAGACAGTTTTTGCATCTTGTCTTATTTTTCCCTTTAGCATTAGATGATTTAATAACATCGGAAGACATGTCCATTTTTAAAAATGGGTAAATCACTAATGGAGGAGGAAGAAATAAGATTTAAAACTAATGCAATATTAGTTGTTTCCTCTTCTTCAGAGTCATAAGAATCAGAGGTCTCATCTAGAGTTACAGCCAGTGCCTTACTTCCAGTGTATTTCTTAAGATTGGGACACTCTTTAGATATATGACCAAACCCTTACACTTGAAGCACTGAGGCTGATATTCATCATCTTCTTCCTGATCCTTTTTGACGGGAACTCGATCATGTGGACGGGAGGATCGATGAGTATCCTTTATGAATCTCTTATTTCTTTTCTTTAAGAGATCTCGAAACTTTCTAGTAATCAATGATAATTATTATTCAATTTCATCATCAGAATTTTCTGCAATCTGTTCATCTGAATCATCCACCTGTCTATTTTTCTCCATTTGAGCTTTCAGAATTTTTGCAGCTTTGAAAGCAATTTCTTTACTTTGAATAAACTGTGATTCATGATCAAAAATATTTAACTTTCCAACGAGTGTGCTTCGTGAGAGTGTTGAAAGATCATTTGCTTCGATGATTGCATGCTTCTTAAACTCGTATCTAGATGACAACGATCTGAGAATTTTGCATACTATATCCTTTTCAGAAATAGTCTTTCCAAGTGAGAAAGAAGCATTAATTATCTCATAGAGTTTAATATGAAACTCTTCAAAAGTATCGTTGTCATCCGTTCGAAGGTTTTCCCAATCGGTCATAAGAGTTTGAAATCTAGCTTGTTTCTCTAATGTATTACTTTCAAATACGATTTGAAGATTATCCCAAGCTTCTTTCGAAGTTTGACATGTTGATACATGATGTTGTAGATCGCGACTTACAACATGTATAATAGCATTCAAACCATCTGAATTCTACTTAGCAAAATCCTTTTCATTGATTGAAAAATCCACTAAGCGTTTAAACTCAGTTTCTGAATTTTCTACTTTCGGGCGATTATAATCATCGATGACTAATAGTCATGTATTAAAGTCTCGTGGTTGAAGAAAATATCTCATAGCATATTTCCACCATAGATAGTTTGTTTCATCAAATCTTGGTGGTACGTTAATTGAAGTCGATTCATGAGAACTCGAGTTCATTTCTTATAGGTTGGATCGCACCAAACACAGATTGTCTTTTCGTGTTTTCCTGATCTGATACCAATTGAAAAGACGAGGGTACCCAAATATACCTCAATCTAAAACTTTTCCACCTATAAGTCTTTTCTCCGAAAGTGATTGTCTATGGACTGAGTCGAGACAATACAACGAATCGATTCACACTTCGTGTGATCGTCTATGGATACGATATCGAGACACGACAACAAGATAACTTGTGTGATTGACTATGGATTCAAGATCGAGACAATACAACAACGAAGTATGATTACTTGATAATAGGTTCGGACTTAACCAAACACTATAGGATTGCTATCAAGTAATTTAGGAATTAATGTTTGTGTAATTTACTTTCAATTATAATAAACACAATTATAATTGCGGAAAATAAAAGTAAGTGACACAACAAGATTTTGTTAACGAGGAAACCGCAAATGCAGAAAAACCCCGGGACCTTGTCCAGAATTGAATACTCTTAGAATTAGGCCACTATACAAAATCAAACCAACTTCGTATAGTTGAGACCAAGCAACTAAACCTATAGTTCACCTAGTTCCCTCAGTATCCCTGCGCCTCCAACTTGTAATAAGTCACGCACTTGGAACAATTCCTTTGGTTCGTATTACAAACAGTAAAGGAACAACAAATTTGTTCGGTAACAAATCTTTTCAAACAACGTGAGATGAGTTTGACAAAGGCTTTTCCTGTTTAACTGATAAACTCCTTTGTCAGGTCCGAGATCCATATAAAAAATAAAACTACCAAAGTAGTTGGGTTTAGATTTTGCAATCAATACTCTTAGTCAAAAAGATAATATATTGATGCCGATCTACACAACTAATCAATCAAGTTTATCACGAAGATAAACCGATTATAGTTGAATCCCTCCAGTCGATCAAGTTTTGTGCACACCAAAGATTATGAACCCGAATATCTTCTTTGTCTTCAAATCTTCTTAGATCTTCAATAAACAACTGCACACAAACAACTTGAATCTCTTGTGATCAATCACACACAGAACGGAGTCTGTTAACGATGGATTATCACAAGACGTCTTTAGATCTACAAACAGTTCTAAAGATCCCCGTCGATACTTCGATCTAGTACGAATGAATCTTATATCAGAAGCGAAGATTCTCAAGTATAAACAAACTAGGTGCAATCAAAGTTCAACAACCGTTAGTCAATCAAATCAATCGAAAACTAATAATAAACTACAATTATATAGTTTCCCACTAACGGTACTCGTAGATCTTCTCAATTCCAAACAAGTCTTTAAAACGAGCGATCGTAAGAGATTTCGCCTAATTAGGATACTTTCCTCTCTGAATAGACGGCTCCACCAGTAACAACACAACTAGGTAGTTTTGCTGGATCTGAGGATTAG
Source organism: Papaver somniferum (assembly GCF_003573695.1). Lineage (NCBI taxonomy): Eukaryota > Viridiplantae > Streptophyta > Magnoliopsida > Ranunculales > Papaveraceae > Papaver > Papaver somniferum. The sequence continues at coordinate 1,887,546 of NW_020624154.1, read as the reverse complement.
TTTGCTCAAAATTGCAAATTTCAGTATTTATAGACAAAGAAAGTTTGGACACCAAGGAATTTCCAAAACCGAATATTCTTAAAGATATGCAATAAAGCCAAAATCGGTTTTTATAATTCCTGGAAATGCATTATCCAAATATTGACCGAAATCTCAGTAGAAAATCTCCAATTAGTAAATGCACATTACCAGTTTTTATTTTCTAAAGATATGCATTTAATCGCTGGAAATTAAAAGCATATAAAAACTAAAAACCTTAATTAAAAGATTCTCAATTTATTTCGATCCGGGATTCTCCTTTAGTTTTTAAGGAATATCTTTGAACAATAAAAGATAAGAATTACTGCACATGTTCAAAGTATGTCGACATCTTTACTTCTATTGTGTCTTGTGTACTTCTATGAGATCTAAGCAATTGAACAACTCTCTAACTAGTTTCATTTGAGTCATTTGAACTAGTTATGGTCAAGATGAATAAGGTTGATATGAAAGTGCTCATATGGCTAACCATTGGTTAACTATTATTGAACCAACTAAGTGTACATGTTTAGGTACGGTTACTCAAACCTAAATGAAGTTACATTTCATTTGTGAATAACAAGCTAAGTTCGATCTAACAGTTGAAAGATATTAGCTTGAATCTAATCAGGTTTTCATCTAACGGTGAATATTGAATGCTTTGTTACCAAGGTAACTTAGATTGCAAACCCTGAATTGAAATCTATATAAAGAAAAACTCTAGCAACTGGGAAACCTAATCCCCACACCTCCTGTGTGATACTAGTTGCGTGATCTGATCTTGTTGTTTTCTATTGTGATTGAGTACAATCGTAAGATTGGCTTGAGATTTATATCTCCGATAGGCAAGATAGAAAAGTAGTCACAGACATCTGCGTCTCATCGTTTGTGATTCTACAATATCTTGTTTCGTTAATTGATTAAGATTATTGTGAGGTGATTGATAATACTAGGTTGTTCTTCGGGAATATAAGACCGAGTTATCAATTGGTTCTTGTTCACCTTGATTTATCAAAATACGGAACAAAAACTCGTAGGTATATCTGTGGGAGACAGATTTATCTATTCAATAAACTTTTCTGTGTGAGAAATATTTTCTTATCAAGTCTTCGACTTTGGGTCGTAGCAACTCTTAGTTGTGGGTGAGATAAGCTAAGGGATTCCAATGCGCAGAATCCGGCGTGGTTCAAGAGTCATAAGGAACGCCGTTGTACCTTGATCAGTGTGAGATTTATTAGGGCTCAACTACATTCCAGACCGAAGTTATCTTTGTAGTAGGCTATTGTCTGTAGCGCATTAATACAGTGTGGTGTTCAAATCTGGACTAGGTCCCGGGGTTTTTCTGCATTTGCGGTTTCCTCGTTAACAAAACTTCTGGTGTCTGTGTTATTTCTTTTCCGCATTATATTTTGTTATATAATTTAAATATCACAGGTTGTGCGTTGAATCGATCAATGGTTAATCCGACCTTTGGTTGTTGATTGAAATTGATTGATCCTTGAACATTGGTCTTTGGTACCGTTCAAGTTATTTCTCTTATATTCAATCGGGCTCGCAAATTCTTATTTGTTTGATTGCGGATTGAATTGAGAAATTGAGATATAACTCTTTGATATACTTTTCTTAATATTGAGTCTAACTGTCTAGTTGATTCTCTTGAAAGTATGTTGGAGTTAGTCCATACAGATTGCTAAGCGAAATATTGGGTGAGGTTGTTAGACCCCCGCTTTTTCAATTGGTATCAGAGCAGGCAAACACGTTTCATACCTCATAAGTTTGTGTTTGTAGCGATCTGACTCTATGGACAGAAGTGATATCTCTGATAACGCAACACCAATTTATATTTACTCTGATTTGGTTCAAAATCTTGAGACATCTGAGAAATCTCCCTTATCTTCTCCTTTAACTGAATCTGTGATCAACTGGGAAAAATCTCTAGATGAACAGTTGGACGATCTTTGAGATGAAAGCGATTCAGAAAAAGGACAAAGTATTGATGAGGAAGTCTCTCAATATATCAATCTCTTTGACCATGTATTAAAAGGAAAGAAGTCAACAGCTTGTTTGGCTGAATATCTGGCACCTCTCTGTCAAGAAAACGGAAAAATAAGAAAACTCTTTAAAGGTTATGATTGTGGTTACAAACTCTTACAATCAACCGTTAAAGATCGAGAATGCACACGGTACGGTTCGGCTCGGTTCTTTCCGAGGCCGAGTACCTGTACCTCCCTAGTCTCGGTTCTTAGATTTTGGACCGGTACATGTACCTCTGTCCTCGGTTCCGGTACCATTCGGGACAAGTACGGTACCAGGCATGGTTCCGGTACCAGTCGGTACTTTCTGTCAGAGTTCCAGACAGATTTTCCTGTCAGTTTTGAAGCCAACAAATCACCAAATGCAAGAAGCAATTTCTTTATCATTCCCAGCATGCGAGTCCACTAAGCCGTTAAGGGAAAGAAGTGAGACCTGCCTTCATTATAACTACATCTATATGGGGAGCATCCAAGTTGCTTTGTTTACCAAACAGAAAGGAAAATATCATTTCTTTATCCGGTTCACATAGGCAGCTTGTGTGAACGTGATTCAATTCTTACTCGTGCATGGAGAGATGTTTACGATATGGCAAACACCCAAGCTTTCATGAACTGAACAATATGAAGAAGAACTATAGAGGCTCAGGTGCTATCGACGTTGGAGGGTGATGAGATTCAAGGAGTTTATGCTGTGACCAGATTTAGACGGACAGAGATGAACTACTTGGCCAGAATAGTCCTGCAGTTGTTTCACTGCAAGACTCTTAAGAAGATAGAGAGAAACTGGAGTTGTGGTATCAAAATAATATGGTGTTGTTTGATCAAGATGGAGCAAGAGAAGTAATTCAGTGGTGATGAGATAAGAACAGAGTGTTTTGGGAGTAATTCGTTCTTACTGTGGCTTCCGGTGGAGGAAGAAGTAATGGGAAGCAACAAACGAAGGTCAGAAAAAAAGACGTACAAAGAGCTGGGTTTTTGCCAGTATTGATTACTGTTATCCACTGTGACTGCGAAGACGAGTTTATGAAGGTGTAGAAGAACTCCAGATGGAAGCAGAGAAGTGTAGAAGATTAAATCCCAAAATCTAATGGTCAATATTAGTCAGTACAAACGGGACGGGACGGTACGGGACATGAATAGTACATGTACCCCCTAAGGCCGATTCTCAGTTTTTGGACCGGTACGTGTACCCCCTTCCTCGGTTCGGTACAAAATAGGTACGGTTCCATCGGTTCCGGGACGGTCCGGTTTTTTGGCTCGGTTCCTGTGCACCCTTAAGAAGATGTACGTTCAAAAAGGTCAGAATGTGATAATCTTCTTCGGAATCTCTTTGTGTTGAAAGAAAAACTTGCAGAATCTGAAGCAAGATATGACTCTCAACAAAAATGTTTTAATGACTGTAGGATCAGAATCTCGCAATGATAATGTTTCAGCGAAATTATCAATGACACAGCATAACAGCGTCGTAGAACAGTTTCAGAAATGATAGAATAAATGACGTCATCTAAAATCACGAGAAAGATGTGATAGTCCTGCGAAGATTAGAGAGTTTGCGAAATTAACAATTGTAAGGTTGCGAGAATATCGCAGATCATATCCGAAAATAAATGACAGATTAGCTGTCATCTACTATGTATTTTCTTATAAATAGTCGTTCGAGTTGTAAAGAAAGGAGAGAGATCTTTTTGAGTAAGAAACATGTAAATAGGAGAGAGAAAGTTCAGAGCAGAGATCATTCTTGAATTCTTTATCTCTATTGTAAGAACATTCAAAGATTTATCAATAAAATTAAGAGTGTAAACCTAAAAATGAGTTGATCAACAATGAAATCATATGAGGGGTGTAGTGTAGGATTTCCTGCAACTACATAATGGCGCTAGAAACAAGGACGAGTTGAAGATTATTCTAGAAAAAGCTAAAGATTGATATTGAGATTTGTTAAAATTTAAAGTGATTGATTAAGAATTTTTCATAATTTCTTGCAATACTGTTAACATTGAAGAAATGGCTAGAAGAAGAAATACATCCGAACAACCGACTACTGTTAGAAGAAGCAAAACAATTGCTGGAAGAGAAAGAAGTGAAACGGGAGAATCTACTAGAATGAGAAATAATAGAAAAAATCAAATTCAACCGCCAATTCAACAAACACTAGTTCAAGAGAGGAATACAGATTATGACAGGGTGAGCATACACACTTGGCGATCAAATTCAGCAGAAGAAATAGAAGAAGAGCAACGAAATAGAAATTATAGACAGGAAGAGAGAAATCAAGAAGCAGGTGAAAGAATAATTCATGGAGGTGAGGAAATTGGAGCGTTAGAAACATTGATACGAAGAATACATGAAGAAAGGAGAGCTGAGACAGAAGAACGTGCGAATTTAACAAGGCAAAATCACGAATTAAGGATGGAGAATATAAACTACAGAATAGAAGATCGAGAAGTATTACAAAATCATATTCAAGATCGACTAGAAGAGAAATGAGGCAAAATTCACCCACAATCAATGATGAAAACAATATTCAAGAAGAAATATCAAATCTTAATGAAGAATATCACGAAAATAGAGAAAGAGCTGATGATCGTTACATTCCACAAAATGAAACTTTTGATGATGGGCAAATTGGAGGAAATCAAGAGAATGGACAAAATAAGGGACAAAATAATCAAGATGGCGAAGGAAATCAAGAGGAAGGAAGAAGAATTTTACATGTGAGAGAAACCCAAAGAAATCAACAGACAATTGAAGAAGAAATTGAAAGACATTATGCTGAACAAGAACGTTTAATCTGCGAACGTGAAAGATTGAGAGCGGAAATGGAAGAACAAGAGCTTCAGGAGGCAATTCGCCAGAACAATCATGACAATCGAGAAAGAAGGGGTACACAAAACCGGAATAACGACAATCTCAATGAGGAGTATGATAGAGTAAAGAGAATGGCTGAAAGACAGCGAATTGAATTGATAAGAAATGAACAAAATAATGGAGGGGAAAATGAAAGGCATCATCATTTGCGAATTCAAGATAGAGATGAGGAAGAGAATCGCAGAAGAAGACGAGATGAGGATAATGAAGAAGAGATGCAAAATTTCGCGAGAGAAGATAGACGTGAACGCAGAAGAAGAGAAACAAAATTAAAGAGACCAATGGATCAAGATTCAGGTGTAAATAAATAAATCTTGAAAGAATTAGAAGAAATGAGAGGAATGCTAAATAACAGAGGAGAAGTAGGTAGAAGACAATTGGATGAAGCAATAGAAGAAGCTGCGAAAACTCCATTTACAAGGGAAGTACAATTAGGAGGAATACCACCGAAATGAAATTTGCCCGCATTAACTAGCAATTTTTGATGGAACAACTTGTGCAATTCAGCATATTAAAGCCTATGTGAGGTGCATGTTACAATGGGAAAATTATGATGCGGTATTGTGCAAATATTTCGCATCCAGCTTAACAGGAAAAGCGTTAAAATGGTTTGAAGGTTTACCAAAGAATACAATAACCTCCTTCAATCATTTGCAGACTACATTCTTGGGGGCATATATAAGTAACAATTCCTCACGACCTGGTATAGAAGATGTGTTTGGATTAAAACAGAGGATTGGCAAAAGTTTGAAACACTTGACTAAAAGATGGAGAACTATGTGTAGCGAAATGGCTGGCCGTGTGTTGTAGTTTTGAAAGTGGTAGTAAAAGTTCGTTGCTCGGACTTGTAAAGATAATGGATTTTTAGATTTAAAAATATACAAAAATATTAACAATGGGTGCGAGAGGTAACCAAGACACTAGATTCCACTATTACGCAAAATTGATTGATAAGTATTTCAAAACTCTATTCTATTCTTAAGTCCTCTTTTATCTTTAATTCACTATCAATCATACAAATTCCCAAATTTTATTTGTAAACTTAAGCATAGATTATCAAGAGATTTAACCAAGTATAACCTATCAAACTGAATAACAAATAATTAAGACAATCATTCAAATAATTTAAAACTCTGCAAAAGCAGCAATTAGGTGAATTATATAATTAAATGAAATAGTTACCCATTTATGTTGCGTGAATAGCTTCCTCCATTGCCTTGGTTACGAGGGAATTAGTCTCTCATCATATTGGAAAACCTCTCAAAGAATTTCATTGATGCTCAAAAGTGTTTTACAATGAAGAGAAAGATAAGTAAATAGTATAAAACAGGATTCTGCGACCCACAGAAGGCGTCCAGAATCAACGACACAGATATAGTGTTGTTGGTATGACGACTCAGTCGCGGAAAGGAGTGGAAAAGTGTCGCAATAAAGCGACAGTTTTTAACGACTTTCCTGCCTCGTCCAATGTTCTTCGTGTTCTTCAGTTCCAGCAGCAGCAGGAACTTCTTCACAGCGTCTGGTTCTTTGATTTTTACGTCTCTAACTCTCTCCCAACTCTCGACAACCGTTCTATGACATCCCAGAAGCATTTATATAGTCACAGCACCTCCAAATCTCCGCCATCAATTCGAATAATCTTCCACTAATGAGTTTTATTCTCAGAAAATATTTTCTACCAGAGTTACGTAATTATTTCCTTCTTTACCTTGTTCACGCGTCTGCATGGTGTTGACATTCTACCATCATGTTTATTATGCATCTCTGATGAAGTAACGCACGCTGTATACACACGAAATCATTCCAAAGATAGCTAAAAATCCCGAGAATATCTTCCATGTGACGTGCTTTCCCTGTTTTTCTTCTCTCGGATTAACTATCCGATTTGGATTGAAACCAACACCTGTATGACGACTGTTAAGCCCAAATAAACCTTTCCTAAGAATTAAAGCGATTTAATCTCGCTAAAACACTTCCAAATCACGAACCAAAAATCTGCCAGAGAATAACTTTCTTTTCCCGCCAAAAATTGATTTTGAATTTTGAGAAGATGACCTCCCCCTATCCTGTATAGGTGTCCGAATAGCAGATGCCTTGGGTGACCTGGGGGTGCCCCTTAGTAATTAGGTTACCCCTTATCCAAACTTGGGAGTCCAAATAACACGTGTCCTCCGGGTGCCAAAATCAACTTTTCGAGCCGAATTTTCCAAAAATGTTTATTTCCTAAAAATACATAAAAACACAATATTAGTACAAAAATAGAGTTCCAACAATACAGACATTGAGGACAAATTAGACACAAAAATGTGTCTATCACCGTGTAGATGAGAGATATCTCATATTATCATTTATCAATGCTATGTTTGCAACAAACCTATTATATGTCCAAATTTTCAGAGTCAAGAATACGATTACAATGACTGAATTGCGAGAACTTCAAGAAGAATACATTGCTCTAGAGGAAAGGAAAAATGAAATGGAATCATATCCAGTTGCGAACACCAGCTCACAAATAGCGAATGCAAGCTTATTACCCAAGCTAATAAACACAGTGGAGAATACTTCGCAAGTACAACAAGAGAAGGTGATAAGTAACAATCAACAGAAATTAGTAGCTATGGGGAGCCGAGATCAAGAATAGTATGAAAGAGAAAGAAATTTCTACAATCGTGGAGGAAATAACAAGATTCAAAAGCTCGATCAATCGCAAGAAACTTATGGAGGTCAAAGGCAAAACTATAATAAAGGACAAGGAAGTCACAAAGTAATATGGGAAGAAATCAAGATGCCATCGTTAAATGCAAGTGTGGAGAAGATATGGGAATCTATAATCTTGATGGAAAATATACCAACACCGTGGAACATGGGAACGGAACCACCTCCAAACCACAGAAGTCATGAGTTTTGTTCTTATCATCATTTTCATGGCATACCACAAACGATTGCAGAAATGTAAAAAGAATTATTTTGAGAATGATAGATCAAGGAAAACTAAACGACTTTCTGGTAGGGCATCCGCAATCTCAACCATTACCACCACCACAAAAACATCACAAAGTGAATACGATGAAATAGAAAGAAACATTCTTCATAAAAGTTGGTGCAAAAGCAAAAAATCTATTTTGTCACTCTATCGTACATTCATATAACATAATTGAAGATTTTCATGATAATGTTTTGAGTAGAGTGTTCGCAAGAGATAATGATGGAAGAGAAATTATGAATATTGAGAAAATCTCGCCACTAGAGGAATGACTGAAACAGATCATTTCTTTTACTGCAGAAGAAATTCTCGAAGGAGAAGAGGTGCATGACAATCCATTGGTAATAAAATTAGAAATTAATTCAAAACCGAAAGAAGAGGAGGATGATGAAGCTGAAGATTCATGAGCAATCAATAGAATTCTAGTCGATACTGGAAGCTCTGTGAACATCTTATTTTATCATACTTATCAAACCATGGGTGGAAGAGATGATGATCTTATACCATCAACATATAAGATATATGGTTTTAATGGTACTGCTAACAAGCCTAAAGGGGAGGTTACTATGCGAATTCCATTGAAGGGAATATCTTCTGAAATCTCATTTTGTGTCGTTGATGTAGAATCACCCTACAATGCGTTAATTGGTCGACCTTGGCTACATGGGATTCTAGGTGTAGCTTCAACTTTCCACCAATGCATCAAATTCCCTCACCCCAATGGTGTAGGAATCATAAAGGGAGATTGGGTCGAAGGAAAGAGATGTTACGAAACTGAGATAGAATCTTGTGAAGGAAGAGCAAACAAGAAGGAAAACTGGCGACACAAAATCAAAGATGTACAAAGAAGTGAGAGGTTGATGGTGGATACAATCGAAAGGAAAGGAGAAGAGATGTTGCGAAATTAATGCTAAATCAGAATAAAAATGATGAACATACCACTACCAAGGAAGCAGTAGCAGAAAATAGTAAAGAAGCAGAGGATGGCAAAGGTAATAAAAACAAGAAATGTATGAATGATTAAGTTGTTGCGATAATCTCGCAATAAGTAAAATTCTCAAAAATACATTGGATTGAACAAAAAAATTGAGATTGCGGAATTATGAAAAGATATAATGATTTGCGAGACTCTCGCAGAGATAATGAATTTTACAGAAAATAATCAGAGAAGAATGACAAAAGAGAAAGAGGCGAACCTTTATGGCGTACACCCTAGTTCGCGAATACAAATTCGCAAGAGGCAAATGTAAGACCTAAAGTACGTCATATAAGGGGGTACATATTGCATGACTCAGGGAAAGGATACACCGCCACCGGAACCTGAGTCATGGAGATTTGGGGTCAATGAAGCCCATCCGGGAGAGGCACCTTGGATTCTCAACTTAAGCATATGACTTAGGTTAGGCGACTAAGGTAATAAGGACTCTCCCTAGGAGTGCAGATCTGATCAAGGCGCCGAGGTACACGGTTGAGTCAAGAGTGTCAGAGACCTTTGAAGCGTACTTTGCCATTCTTGACAAGTCTTGGCTTATACTGCACTCGGCCTGAAGAAAACCCCACTTAGGGTGCAGTCTCGTAACCATAAACCCTATATGTAAAAGGGATAAGAGGCTGCGAAAACAACTGGTTGTCAAGACTGGATGGGAGGAGCTAACCTTGTATGGTAGAAGTACGCCTCCTTGAAGGGGAAACCAGGGGGAAGAGAAGGGTGGCACCCTCCATTAGGGAGCTGATAAGTGTCTTAAGACGCAAATTTCATGAGGCTTCTTATTCGCAAGGATATTAAGACTTGTCATATTTGTGCAACAATCCTGAAGAGGCAATAATACAAAAGAAAAGGATAAGACGAGATCAATGGGTTTTCGCATGAAAGTGTGAAGACGTCCTGCGATTTCGTCGCAAGACGGAAATGTCATGGGGCTTCATTTACGCAAGAATATTTAGGCCTGTCATATTGTCGCAACGTTCCTTAAGAGGCCATAATACAAAAGAAAAAGTTAAGGCAAGATCAATGGGTTTTTGCATGAAAGTGCAAGGACGTCCTGCGATTTTGTCGCAATGACAGGAGGTGGCATAATAAGACCTTTAATTAGGAAGGCAAAATAAGACCACACAGGAATGAGATTTTGAAAAGAAACAAAATTCACTTCGCAAAAGGTTGCGAAGTTATACAATAAGAAATTTTTTATGAAATCTCTCATTGGATTCAAATAATAGAGGCAAGTATGGAAATGTATGAAATTAGAAAATGTTATTTGTCTCCATATGAGAGATTTACTCAAAAATTCAAGAATTAATGATTATATTGATTAACTATATTGCAAAGAAGAATTGTTTTAATTTATGAAGGTCAAAATGAAAGAAACACAAATATACAGAAAGAAGAAATAAATGTACAAGTATTACAAAGGATCAAAGAAATAAGTAAAGACTATTTCTTGGTTAATCCTTCATTATATTCATCAGACTTGTTTCCTTCTTTATCTGCGTCAGAATCTTCATCACCATCAGAACTTCCATCACTATCAGATTCTTCATCGTCAGCTTCACTATCAGAGATAATCAAACTGGGAGTATTCTGTGGGATTTCTTCTAAAAGACAAGGATAATCAGAATGTGGGATATTATGATCATCACAAACCATTTGGATAGTTTGATTGCGAAAATGCATAGCGTCATTCTTAAAATTCGCAACAGTGATCTTGATTTGATTCTTTAATCTAGAATACTTGTCGTTGCGAGAAGAAAGATTCTTTGCGAGTTCCTCCTTTTCTGCTTCAAGTTCTTCAATCTTTTCACGATATTTATTTTCAGAATCTGCGAACAAAAGACAATCAATTATGAACTTGATGAAAATTCATAAGAAACAAAAGATTAGTAAAGAAGAGAAATTAGCAACCTTCTCTGTCAGAAATCATATCTCTAATCAAGGCTGTATGTTCAGCTTGGAGACTAACATTTACGCCTAAATCTTTTCTAGCATCATCTAAAATTTTCGCAGCCCAAATAAATTCATCCTCACTACTTATGAGAAGACGAGAACGAATTTGATTTTCCCTTTTGCAGAGTTCATTATTCTTGCGGTTAGCTTCATCTCGCTCAAGTTGAACTTCAAGGAGAGCCTCTTGGAATTTCGCCAAAGCCTTGGCACCTTGATCAGAGATGCGATCCTTATCATCTATGAGACCGCTAATTTTGGTTCTTAACTCATTGGTTTTCTCTTTGGAATCAATAAGGAGACGCTTCAATCTGTTGGCTAAGCCTAAACTGGATCTATGATCAACTTCTAAGAGGCGAAATTTAGATATAAGTTCATTTAGAGAAAGAGATGAAATTCTATCATTTGAGAAGCTATTTAAGGAATTGTTAAGACGTTCAAGAAGGGTATCATTATCCAAGGCATTAGGAAATGAGCGAAGAAGGGTAGCTTCATCAGAAAGACCATAAATATCCGCAAAAAGGATCATTTAAATAAGATAAAACAACAGGATGAATGAATAAAGAGAAAAGAGCAAAGTAACATACCGTAAGTTGATTATTAGCTTGCTGAAGACTAGAAATTTTGTTCTTATACGAGGAAAAATCAATTTCTAATTGTATATTCTTCTCGCGAAGACCTTTATCTTCAGCTTCCAATTCTTCATTCTTTTTGCGAAATTGAAGATTCTTCTTTTCAAGATTTTCCCGTCTTCTCTCTAGATCTGAGGCAACAGCAAAAGAAGCTTTTCCAGCCTGCGAAAAAATATAAAAAATATTAATATAGACAAATTTTGAATTATAACAATGAAGAAGTAAAAGGATAAAGATATACCAGACTATTGAGAGAATGCAAAAAATCGGGAGTCACTGATCTGGAAACTCCACGAAGAGAGCTATCATCATCCAGTAAAGGAACATCGCAAAGAGTAGCGAGAGCTTTGCAGGTATCTGCGAATTGGCTATCTCTCATTTCGTGTAGAGAATTAGAAAAGAGGCCAGATAACTTAGCCATAGAAGATTCAGGTGGAGAATCTTCACTTGCAGCAATATCATTGTTGTCCTCATCACCCTTATCACTTTCAGAATTTTCGTGAGGAGGAATATTTGAAGGGGAAGAAGAATGAACTTTCCTTTTCTTTGGAGGAGGACCAGTTGATTTTTCTCTGCGACGAGCACCTTTACCTTTATCACCAATCTTCGCAACATCAGCAGATTCTTCTACTTCAGCAATAATCTTCACACACAGATAAGAATAAGAAATAGAAGCATGGAAGTAACAGTACTATTTAAAATCATAAGAGAAAATTTCTTACCTCATCTGTGTATGAGTGAAGAGCTAGCAGAGTACTATATTTCCCAGTCATGTTATAACTATCTTTCAATTTTTGGATCTGCGAAATGTCGCAAGAGTTAGCGAACAAAATAGAAAAAATCAATAAAGAAATATAAAATGATTTAAAGGGGAAAAACATACCTCTTTCTCCTTTTCGGTCCAAGAGAAAACCCAAGGTTGATAAGCAGTGAGATTCGCAGGAAGAATATTTGACCCAGCAATGTAGGGTCCCTTTAGCATTAAAGGAAAAACACACCATTTATCATCTTTAGATTGGCGAAGAGTTGTGTTTTTACCAGAATGCCAGTCAATATCTTGCATGAGAACATTTGATTCATCAATATTATCTTTCCTTTTTAAACGAATACCCCAGCGAGTATTCTCTTTCTTCATGAAGATAAGTTCATAGTTCTCAAAGAAATTCGCCACTATATACTTCTCAGCAACTATCTCTAGGTTTGCGAAGTTAGGATCCCTAAGTTCTTTGGAGTACAGAGATCCTCTACCAGCACCATGATTAGCGAACTCTAGCATCATACGGATGCAGTCCCCACTCAGTTGGAAGATGGCTCGCGAAAATCCCACATGAGCGAGAATTTCATAAAATAAAGGAAGATCTGGGTTATAAAGAGGAATGGGGAGACCTGCGAGAATCTGACCTAGCAAAATTATGATTGATTGATCATCACAATATTGATCATAGAAAAGCTTGACAGAAAGAATTGATTTGGCATTCTCACCAGGAATGGTGGAGAGTGTGAAACCTTTATCAGCAAGATCTGTTTGGACATCTTGTAAATTCTTCTCATATCTATGACCACTTGGAGCCATGTTTGAATATAGAGTATGGGAATCTATGGAAAGTAAAAGGATTGAAGGAAGGAGAAGTTACAGCAGCAGAACTTGCAGAAGAATAACAAAATTGCAGAGACGAGAGAATAAAAATAGAAGAGAAAGTAAAAATAAAAATAGAAAGAAGAGTAAGATGAATATATAAAGGAGATTTTTTTAACTTGAAGAAATAAACACCATTAAGACGAAGAGACGTGAGCGGTTGAAAAGTTGCGGTTACAGAAGATGTGTCAAGAAACAAATGGACGAAAGAATACGTGTGATAAATGCAGAATATGAAAAGATGAGCAGCTGCGGCATTTCTCATATCATTCCCTACTTTGCATAGAAGATATGAGAAGAGAAAAGATGTAGGATCAGAATCTCGCAATGATAATGTTTCAGCGAAACTATCAATGACACAGCATAACAGCGTCGCAGAACAGTTTCAGAAATGATAGAATAAATGACGTTATATAAAATCACGAGAAAGATGTGATAGTCCTGCGAAGATTAGAGAGTTTGTGAAATTAAAAATTGTAAGGTTGCGAGAATATCGCAGATCATATCCGAAAATAAAGGACAGATTAGCTGTCATCCACTATGTATTTTCTTATAAATAGTCGTTCCAGTTGTAAAGAAAGGAGAGAGATCTTTTTGAGTAAGAAACAAGTAAATAGGAGAGAGAAAGTTCAGAGCAGAGATCATTCTTGAATTCTTTATCTTTCTTTTAAGAACATTCAAAGATTTATCAATAAAATTAAAAGTGTAAACCTAAAAATGAGTTGATCAACAATGAAATCATATGAGGGGTGTAGTGTAGGATTTCCTACAACCACAATGACAGAGAAATTAGTCTTCTCGCCAAAGAAAAACTATTGGAGACTGATCTAGCTGCTACTCTTGATAAGGTAAATTCACTGGAAGAGAATCTGAAAAGATTCAATTCTAGCTCTACAAAATTATCTTCTATGCTGGGAGCATGTAATAAACATCATGATACACATGGTATGGGCCATAAAGTAATAGACACTCCAAGTACTTGTAAGATCAATTTTGTCTGTGCTAATGACAAGTCTCTATGTGAAAAAACTTCTTCAGCAGCTGATGTTTCTAGGAACAGGGATTGTCCACCTTCAAAATCAGCTCACATGAGAACAATCAAGAACAATTCCTTCAACTGTTATTATTGCGGAAACAAAGGACACCTTGAAAGGAGATGTCTTTTCCGACTGAGGAATGAAAAACTTCATAACATTATTGTATGGATGTCTAAAGAAGTAATCAAACTTGTTTCTCATAGCTCGAGTAAAAGCTCGTGTCTGCAATCAAGGAAAATGCTGTGATGAGCCAATTCTTGATTATGATTATGACACAAAAGCCACATACAATTGTAGAAGAAAGAACCTCAGGTGGACAACTGACTCTTTAAATTACTCTGAGAAGAGAAAAAGTCATAGGATGAAGAAAAATGTTCAAACTCCTTTCCTCTCTCTGAAGAAAGTCTTGAATCCAAGATGTCTGCTCCAGACTTCATTCATATCAATAATCGAGTTTCGGAGCTCAAGACAAGTATAAACAGACTCAAACGGAGCATTAAGAAGGAAAGAAAGGCAGCAGTTTCAGGTATCCCTTGTTCTCCTCTGTTTAAATCTCTTTCGACTAAACCTATTTATTTTTCTGAAAATCTTCATAAAGGAAAGAGAGAAGAAGTCAATATTCTTGATGAGAGAAATGCTCATCAAAATACGACTTGACTGCTCAATGTAGCATCCTCCTTGTAACTTTGGGAGGATGCTCATAATTCTCAAGAAGATCTTTTGTCTTGAGAAAGTAGTCGTTGTTATACTATTCTTTTCTTTTTATGTAATGATGATCATAATACTGTTGAGCCTTGCTCCAGTATATTACGTGGTGTAATATTTTTGAACATTAACTCTTGAGAATATTTTCTTTGTTGCTTGCCTTGAAGGATTCTTACTTTCCTTCCCATTGACCATTTAGTTGTTGGTTATCAACAGTTATCTTATGTTCTTTCGAACTAAGGTTGTCGTCAATTTGTTTAGAATGTGTTTTTTATTTTTATCAAAAACTACTTCTAAATTTAGATCTATTACTCTCTTGGTTGTGTACCAAGTTTGTAACCATAAGTGCATATACATCTGACCCGTACAGAACATATACGAGTAATCATACTCTTTTTGATACATATACGTTCTATAACGTCAAAAAGTTCCCTCGAACTTTTCTTGTGTGTGTACGATGGATGGATGCTACATGGAAGACGAAGTTGAGAAGGGCAAGTGTTAGAGCATTGCTCGGTCGAACTCGCATGCGTTGCTATCTCAAGCATGTTTGTCAATGTTAGTGATCAAAACTATAAGTCTTGATTTCTAGCCTACATAGCTAAAGGTCTCGGACTAGGATAGAAAGTGTAGTTGAGCTCAAGACTCCATGGAAATCATCATATAAGACGAAGGACTACTCAAGGAACTGGTGGATCTTCATCGACTAAAAGGTATGTGGAGACTTGAACTTATTTGTCACTCAAAAGTCTATCTATTTTATCTCCTACTCTTGAGACAAAAGTCGTGCTGATGTATAGACTTTCATTATACACATTTGCTATTTCGAGCCGAGTTTAACTCGCCTATCTACTTCTCGAAATATGTGTCGGTAAGCTTTCGCTTTAGCCAAATTCATCTTTACCTAGTGACGAATGTCATGTTATGTTTCAATCACTTTGGAAATTGCTATGACGAAAAATGGTCTGTGAATAACGACTATATAACGTCCTCTGAGAATGTTTCAATGATTGAAATGAGAGTTTAGATTACATAACCATTGGTAGGATATAAGCATTGTTGTGGAAACACATATATGTATAAGTCCTTATTCCTTGAACCAAAGTTTGTGAACTTTGTTGATCAAGAAAAACGGAATGTGGCGTGAGCCAAGTCCGCGAACTGGCGGAAGTTCTCGACCCGAGAATTTCTGCTGGAGTTTGTGAACTCCTTCCCTGAGCTTAAGTTCGCGAACCCAGTCCGCGAACTTGAGCAGGTTATATCTAAAATCGGTTGTTCTTGACCTCATGTTTATATAAACTAAGGAATTCTTTTGCCAACCGTGGCTATAAAGTTCATGAATCGATTCGAGTGAATCAAACCGTTTTTGCTTCGATTGTGTCTTGTGTAGTTACATAAGATCTAAGCAATTGAACAACTCTCTAACTAGTTCATTTGAGTCATTTGAACTAGTTATGGTGAAGAAGAATATGGTTGATATGAAAGTGATCATATGGCTAACCATTTGGTTAACTATTGTTGAACCAACAAATGTTAATGTTTGGGAACGGTTCGTAAACCCAAAATTGGACATTTCATTTGTGTGTAACAAGTTAAGTTTTCGATCCAACGGTTGAGAAATATTAGCTTAAATCTAATCAGGTTTTCATCTAACGGTGAATATTGAATGCTTTGTTACCAAGCTAACATTGATTGCAAACCCTGATTTAAAAGATAATATAAAGGAGAACTCTAGCAACTGGGAAACCTAATCCCCACACCTTACGTGTGATACTAGTTGCATATCTAGAGTCGATTCTCCTTTAACCTTTGGTTTCTTCTTCTAAAACCAGGTTAACGACTTAAAGACTTTATTGGGATTGTGAAGCCAGACCGATACTACTTTTCATGTAGTTGTGTGATCTGATCTTGCATATTCTATCATTACGAGTACGATTGTAATAATTGGCTCGATATTTATATCTCCGATAGACAAGATAGTAAAGTAATCACAAACACTTCGTCTCATCGTTTGTGATTCCACAATATCTTTTTTCGTTGCGTCGATTAGGATTATTGTGAGGTGATTGATAGTACTAGGTTGTTCTTCGGGAATATAAGTCTGGTTTATCAATTGGTTTTTGTTCACCTTTATTTATCAAAAGACGGAACAAAACTCTTAGGTATATTCGTGGGAGACGGATTTATCTATCACCGTAGAATTTTCTGTGTGATACAGATTTGTTTATTAAAGTCTTCGACTTTGGGTCGTAGCAACTCTTAGTTGTGGGTGAGATCATCTAAGGGAATCAAGTACGTAGCATCATGTTGGGATCAGAGACATAGGAGCATAACTTTACCTTGGATCAGTGTGAGATTGATTGGGGTTCAACTACAGTCCAGACCGAAGTTAGTTTGGAGTAGGCTAGTGTCTGTAGCGGCTCAATACATTGTGTGTTCAATCTGGACTAGGTCCCGGGGTTTTTCTGCATTTTCGGTTTCCTCGTTAACAAAATTCTGGTGTCTGTGTTATTTCTTTTCCGCATTATATTTTGTTATATAATTGAAATATCACAGGTTGTGCGTTGTTCAATCAATTAGAATATCCGACCTTTTGGTTGTTGATTTAAATTGATTGACACTTGGATATTGGTCTTTGGTACCATCCAAGTTATCTCTCTAGTATTTGATAAAGACTCGCAGATTTATATTTGCTTGAGTATATATCAAATCGAGAGATTGAGATATAAACTCTTTGATATAATTTTTATCTAGATTGAATCTGACTGTCTAGTCGATTCTCTAGAAAGCATATTGGAGTTTGTCAATACATATTGCTAAGCGAAATATTGGGTTTGGTTGTTGTACCCCCACTTTTTCACAAGGCTGTCGAGTTTCACGAGAACCCTGTTTTCATAACCTGTTATCATGTTGTTGATCATGAAAACAAACTGCCAGTTCATATGTCATCACAACTGGTAGGAAATCTTCGTCGAGATTTTTATGTCGTTCGTGAACAACTTGGAATTGCAACAAAGAATCTTGAATTTATGAAAAACGAACTGAAGAAAGCAACTGATGAACTCGTATATGTTAGATCTCTGGTTGCTGGGAATGTCTGATGTTTTTTTAATTATGTTCTCTATGAGTTGTTTTTTTTTTGTCTAGGAAACTTCTTATGAGAATTTATTCTTATGTTTTAAGAAGGATAACTAGGGTTTAGAATAGCATTTATTGTGAGTACACATAGTTATTTCCAACGATTTTCATCTTGCAATGTTTTTAGATTTATTTATTGAAATTCTAAAGTTTATTTGGAAGATGATTTTGTAGTATTAATCTTTATGGTTTTATATATTGCAAATTGTTATGGGATATGTGTGTTTGCGTCCGTGAACTATGATTGTCCCATACATGGTCAAAAGTTAAGTCTTTCATATGTCATTATGCAAGTATTGATAAAAGATTGAATGAACTTTTGACAAACAAAAGTTAAGCCTATTATGTCACTATTAAAATATTGATGGAAGATAGGATGAACTTTTGTTTACAAAGTGTTAGAGCATAGCTCGGTCAAACTCGCATGCGTTTCTATCTCAAGCATGTTTGTCAATGTTAGTGATCAAAACTATAAGTCTTGATTTCTAGCCTACATAGCTAAGACTCGGACTACGATAGAAAAGTGTAGTTGAGCTCAAGCACTTCATGGCGATTCATCATACAACGACGAATATCTATACAAGGAACCGTGGAAATTCATCAACAAAAAGGTATGTGGAGACTTGAACTTATCTATCACTCAAAAGTATATCTCTTTTATCTCATACTTCTTATGAGACAAAAGTCGTATGCTATATAGACTAGATCATACACATTTGACATTTCGAGCTGAGCATTCATTGCTTATATTTTATCTCGAAATCGTGTGTTGGTAAAGCGTTTCGCTTTGATCAAGTTTATCTTCACCTAGTGACGAAAGTCATGAAAAGTTTCAATCACCTTGAGAATTGCTCTGACGTGAATCGGTCTGTGAATAACGGCTACATAGCATCCTCTGAGAATGTCTCAATGATTGAAATGAGAGTTTAGATTACATAACCATATATTCCTTGAACCGAAGTTTTCGAACTTTGTTGATCAAGAGAAATAGGGAGGATTGTGGAATTGGCTTGCCAAGTCCGCAAACTGTCGAAGTTCTCGACCGAGAATTTCTGCTGAGATTTTCCAAATACTCGTTTGTGTGCTTAGTCCGTGAACTCAGTCTGCGAACCCAATCCGCGAACTGGCGGAAGTTCTCTTTCCGAGAATTTCTGCTGAGTTTGGAAAACTCAACCGATTAACTTAAGTCCGCGAACTTGTTTGTGAACTTAAGAGGTTATGATCTAAAGATGTGCTCTGAACATGAAACATTAAATTACTAAGGAATGCTTTATGCAAACCGTGGCTATAATGTTCATGAGCCGATTCAATCGAATCGAATCATCTTTGCTTCAATTGTGTCTTGTGTAGTTACATAAGATCTCATAGAAATTGAACAACTCTGTAACTAGTTCATTTGAGTCAATTGAACTAGTTATGGTGAAGAAGAACAAGGTTAATATAAAATGCTCATATGGTTAACCTTTTGGGTTACTATGTTGAACCGACATACATGTACACGTTTGGGCATGGTTTTCACGAACCCAATAAACGTCTACCAAGTGTGTGTGACAAGCTAAGTTTTCGATCTAACATTTGAGAAATATTAGCTTGAATCTAAATCAGGTTTTCATCTAACGGTGAATATGAACTGCTTTGTAACTAAGGCAAAACCCTGATTTGAAGGCTATATAAAGGAGACATCTAGCATTGTGCAAAACTAATCCCCACACGTCTGTGTGCTACTAGTGCTCCCGCTAGAGTCGATCTCCATTAACCTTTGATTTTCTTCTCTAAGATCAGGTTAACGACTTAAGACTTCATTGGGATTGTGAAGCCAGATCGATACTACTTTATCATAGTTGTGTGATCTGATCTTGCATCGTCTATCGTACGAGTACAATCGATTGATTTGCTTGAGATCGTGAGAGTTCTCCGATAGGCAATATAAAGAAGTCACAAACATCTTCGTCTCACTGTTTATGAGTCCTCGACAATCCGCTTGTGTAGTCAGGAAGGATTGTAGAGAGGTGATTTATTAATCTAGGCTGTTCTTCGGGAATATAAGACCGGATTATCAATTGGCTCTTGTTACCTTGATTTTATATCTAAAGACGGAACAAAACCTAGGGTTTATCTGTGGGAGATAGATTTATCCTTTTAAAGACTTTTCTGTGTGAGACAGATCGGTTTATTATCCAGTCTGTGATTTTGGGTTACAACAACTCTTGGTTGTGGGTGAGATCATCTAAGGGAATCAAGTGCGCAGTATCCTGCTGGGATCAGAGGCGTAGGAGTACAACTGTACCTTGTATCAGTGGGAGATTGATAGGGGTTCAACTATAGTCCAGTCCGAAGTTAGTTTGCAGTAGGCTAGTGTCTGTAGCGGCTTAATACAATGTGTATTCAATCTGGACTAGGTCCCGGGGTTTTTCTGCCTTTGCGGTTTCCTCGTTAACAAAACTTCTGGTGTCTGTGTTATTTCTTTTCCACATTATATTTTATATAATTGAAATAATACAGGTTGTGCGTTCGTGATCATCAACTTCTCTAATCCAACCTTTGGTTGTTGATTGTAGTTGATTGATCCTTGGACATTGGTCTTTGGTACCGTCCAAGTTATCTCTCTTTGGTAAAGACTCGCAGATTTCTATTTGCTTGAGTAAAGATCAAATCGATAGATTGAGATAATAACTCTTTGAGATACTTTCTATCTATATTGAGTCTGACTGTTTAGTTGATTCTCTAGCAAAGTGTTTCGGAGTTAGTCCATACAGATTGCTAATTAAAATATTGGGTGGTGTTGTTAGACCCCCGTTTTTTCAATTGGTATCAGAGCAGGCAAACACTTTAAAGACCTTATAAGTCTGTGTTTGTGGCAATCTGAGTCTGTGGACAGAATCTCATACGCATACCAAAATGCCTCCTAAAGCTGTCAACTATGCCAAGTGTCTCGTGAATACCTCAAAGGGTCACTCCTTAGATTATTTTTCCGAATCCCGAGGTAGGAAGACTATTCCATCCTGTGTTGGTCATTCTTCCTCCAATGAGACGTTGGACATAATCGCAAAAGCTGAAATGGAGCTCACCAGAATTTCAAAAAATTCTACAGAGTTTGTTGATCTCAAGGATCATGTACAGCCCATGGATGAATTCGAAAAGTCTATTGATCGTGAACAAGTACTCTACAACATTATAGGGTCATTCTCTAAGGAAATTGAGAAACTTCTTCAAGAAAACAATATACAGCGTGAAAAGATTTGTGTTCTTGAAAAGCTGGTCAAAGAAGGCTCAATTAGAGAAAATTGTTTGATCAAGACGCATTCATCTGATCTAGACAGACTTCATGTTGAGAGGGAAAAACTTGAAGCATCCCTTGTCTTAGCCCATGGACAGTGCAAATCCTTGGAAAAGGAAAACTCTGTTTTAAAAAAAAATTCTTCTGCACAAACTAATTCTCATGAGTTACCGTACAAAATGAAATTTTCTCCAAGAGAAGATTGTGTCAAGAAAAGTTTTCATAACTTACAATCTTCTCCTGTGGCTATGAAGTTTAAACAAGTGACAGTTGTTGCTTCTCCTCCACGAATATATACCTTCTGTGGAAACGGAAATCACTATGCTATCCATTGTTTTGCTAGAAAGAAACGTGTTTCTGAACTCCACAAGTTGCTTCTTTATACTGTCAATGGAGTAAATAGTCGAACGAATACTACAGTGAAGGTCCCTTTCACAGGAAACCATACATCTTATAAAAATGATCTCTCTCCTAGAAATCATTACATGACATTTGTAAATTCTCGTTCTACCAATGAAAGTATGTCATGTGCTTATAACAACACATCTGATAAATCTAAGTCTAGTGTGTGGAGACGAATTTCGGAAAATCCCCTAGAACCTATTTCTAGAGGTCCTAGACTTTGGTATCAGAAGGGTTTCTCTCCTGTGATTCCCAGAAGGACTGCGAGACACACCCTTCTTCCTGGAAGCTGCACTGAAAAGATAAGAATTTTTGAGATAAGATATCCTAGAAGAATTTATAGGTACTCTCTCAGAACCGATGGTGAGACTATGTCTCCCTCTGCTACCTAGCAGCAGAATGTTCTATCTTTGTGTCTAACTTGAGAGATACAAGGATGAGGATTTGAGAGATGCTCAAGTATTGTACTATATTTTCTCTAGGATTGTATATCCCTTGTTGTAATGATCTTCTCTAGTATCATTTTGATTTTGTCACTTTGATCTTTTGGGATGGTGGACGTTTTGGAAGCTGCACAATATCTCTTTCTAGGGCCATTATTGGTCGGCCACAAACGCCTGTATCTCCTCAAGGAAATCTAGGGTTTCTATCTAGGGCACTCACGAACATATATAAATCTTATAGGTGTCTCCTTTTTCTTCAGAAAGGAGCTCTATGGAAACTGTTCCCAAAGAAGAAGTTAACCCTATGGTTGAGGATGATCTCAAAGGATGTGATTCTGGTCAAGAGTTTATACGGAAGAAGATGCTTGAAAGAAAAGAGTATAACACTTGGATTGATGAATCTGTCAAGGATTTGATTCGTGTTCAGAATGAAGTTAAGAACGAACTGGCTAACCTTCAATTGCAGATAAACCAGCTGATTGATGGACATGCGAAAATCCTTGGTACTCAGAATATCTTGATCAGAAATCAGAAGAAAGTTATCCTTGACTGTGCAAAGGATCGTCATTACGCTCGCACTATTGATCAAAAAGTCAACGTTCTAACTTTTGAACATGGTGTCTTTACGATCAACAGGGTCAAGGATATCAGTGACTCCTACTTTGATGGACCATTTCAGAGGTATGAAATCATCAAGGAAAACTGAGTCTTATATGCCTAGTAAGTCTTCTTTTTGGATTAGTTGGAAGAATAATTAGTGCTTTGAATAGCGATGATTGTGACTACACATAGCTATTTTTGTTTTCATCTTCTTATGTTATTTTTTAGGTTTACTGGTATTAAGTTCTAAAAATATTTGGAGGATGATGTTTATTGCAATATTTTTATGGGATATGTATTGTTTGTGTCCATGAACTTGAAGGTCCCATACTTTGTCAAAAGTAAAGTCGTTCATGAATCGGTATTCTTATTGATGAAAGGACGAATGGACTTTTGACATATACAAAAGTTATGCCTATGCAATCATGTATTTGATGGAAAATAGGATAAAATCTTTTGTTCAACAAGGATAAAGTCTATTATGTCGTTATGATGGAAAATAGAATAGATCCTTGTATGTTATCCACGGTATTGATCTTCATTGATCCATTTTATTATGTTTTACCGTGAAGGCTCCATTGTGTGTCTTATGTTGAGCACCTTACAACTAAGTCGATTTACCTTGGATTTGTTAGTTGTTCCATAAGATGCTATATGTCGAGCATTAGGAACTAAATTAATCAACTAGTTTGATTATTTAGTTAGTACTCCATAAGTTTTCTTTCTTATGTACATGTACGGTTAAGGTTGTCATATTCTATGATGAACTTAGTCGGGGTTCCATAAGTTCTCTTATGTTGAGCCCAAAATAATTAAATTGATTACTTCAGTGATTAGTTTGGTTGTTTGTATTCCAATTAGAATAATTATAGGTTCTCTTGTAATTAATCTAGTTGAGTTTTCATATATTCCACAATTTCTTGTGTTGAGTATATGAAAGGTTATACTATCATGTTCTTTGGTTAATGTAGTCATATATTCCGTAAGGTTTTCCTTATGTTGAGTATTTGAACGGTTAAGTTAGTCATCTCCATGTGATTGAGTTCGTCGTAGCTCCGTGAGTTTACTTATGTTGAGCAATTTCAATTAAATTGATCACTTTTGTGGTTTGATTTAGTTGCGTATTCCAATTGAATTAATCATGGGTTTACTTGTGGTTAATTTGTTGAGCTTTGGATATAGAAAATCATTCCTATGGTTTTTGGTGTCCAATAAAAAATCCTTTTTTTCTTTCCAAATTAAGGTCGCTCTTGTTGTTCTCTCGGGAATGACATCAAATGGGGGAGAGTTCTTTTGAACTTGTGCTTAATGGTAATATCTTACGGGGAGTGCGGCTGTGGAATTTTATAGGGGTTATCTTGTATCTTAAAACTCCTTGATGAATGTTGTTAGCTTTGGCTATTAGATTGCATCTAAATTAAGTTGGTATGTATTTTTCTTTTGGTCATGAAATGTCTCTTGTGGAAATTTCATTATGATCCCATTCTTGTACCTTTCTCAATTTTATTGACAAAAAGGGGAGAAATATTGTAGTTCACACTACAAATACATATGGTTTTCGAATCATTGTGTAAGGGGGAGTGGTTTCCACGATTGAGATGGAGTATTGACTAAGGGGGAGTGATACATATCACCGTAGTATTATTGTTAAAGTCGTGATACAACTGGACTTTGATGTTATATAATAATACTATGACACTATATAATAATGATCGAGAATCTCGATTTCTCTCATTGTTATAGCTACGGATCTTTAACAACGATGGTGCTAAACTTACAACCTTTGGGATCATTAGAGTACTTGGAAGGACGAAGATTTCAAGGAACGTTGAAGATTAGACTATGGAATAGGAGCCACTAAAGTTAATCTTTTTTGTATTGCATATGTATTAATAGTTTTGTCACTAAAATTGACAAAGGGGGATATTGTTAGAGCATAACTCGGTCAACCTCGCATGCGTTGATATCTCAAGCATGGTTGTCAATGTTAGTGATCAAAACTATAAATCTTGATTTCTAGCCTACATAGCTAAGTCTCGGACTAGGATAGAAAAGTGTAGTTGAGCTCAAGGACTTCATGGCGATTCATCATACAACGAAGAAGATCTATACAAGGAACCGTGGAACTTCATCAACAAAAAGGTATGTGGAGACTTGAACTTATCTATCATTCAAAAGTCTATCTCTTCTATCTCTTACTTCTTATGAGACAAAAATCGTATGCTATATAGACTAGATCATATACCTTTGACATTTCGAGCTGAGTATTCATTGCTTATCTTTTACCTCAAAATCGTGTGTTGGTAAAGCGTTTCGCTTTAATCAAGTTTATCTTCACCTAGTGACGAAAGTCATGAAAAGTTTCAATCACCGTGAGAATTGCTCTGACGTGAATCGGCCTGTGAATAACGGCTACATAGCGTCCTCTGAGAATGTCTCAATGATTGAAATGAGAGTTTAGATTACATAACCATGTATTCCTAGAACCGAAGTTTTCGAACTTTGTTGATCAAGAGAAATCAAGAGGATTGTGGAATTGGCTTGCCAAGTCTGCGAACCTAGTTCGCAGACTCAGTCCACGAACTATCGGAAGTTCTCGACCGAGAATTTCTGTTGGGATTTTCCAAATACTCGTTTGTGTGCTCAGTCCGCGAACTGGCGGAAGTTCTCTTTCCAAGAATTTCTGCTGAGTTTGGAAAACTCAACCGATTAACTTAAGTCCGCGAACTTGTTTGTGAACTTAAGAGGTTATGATCTAAAGATGTGCTCTGAACATGAAACATTAAATTACTAAGGAATGCTTTATGCAAACCGTGTCTATAATGTTCATGAGCCGATTCAATCGAATCGAATCATCTTTGCTTCAATTGTGTCTTGTGTAGTTACATAAGATCTCATAGAAATTGAACAACTATGTAACTAGTTCATTTGAGTCAATTGAACTAGTTATGGTGAAGAAGAACAAGTTTAATATAAAATGCTCATATGGTTAACCTTTTGGGTTACTATGTTGAACCGACATACATGTACACGTTTGGGCATGGTTTTCACGAACCCAATAAACGTCTACCCAAGTGTGTGTGACAAGCTAAGTTTTCGATCTAACAGTTGCGAAATATTAGTTTGAATCTAAATCAGGTTTTCATCTAACGGTGAAGATGAATTGCTTTATAACTAAGGCAAAACCCTTATTTGAAGGCTATATAAAGGAGACATCTAGCATTGTGAAAAACTAATCCCCACATGTATGTGTGCTACTAGTGCGCCCGCTAGAGTCGATCTCCATTAACCTTTGATTTTCTTCTCTAAAATCAGGTTAACGACTTAAAGACTTCATTGCGATTGTGAATCCAGGCCGATACTACTTTATCATAGTTGTGTGATCTGATCTTGCATCTTCTATCGTACGAGTACATTCGATTGATTTGCTTGAGATCGTGAGAGTTCTCCGATATGCAAGATAAAGAAGTCACAAACATCTTCGTCTCACTGTTTGTAATTCCTCGACAATCCGCTTGTGTAGTCAGGAAGGATTGTAGAGAGGTGATTGATTAATCTAGGCTGTTCTTCGGGAATAAAAGACCGGATTATCAATTGGCTCCTGTTACCTTGATTTTATATCTAAAGACGGAACAAAACCTAGGGTTTATCTGTGGGAGACAGTTTTATCCTTTTATAGACTTTTCTGTGTGAGACAGATCTGTTTATTATCAAGTCTGTGATTTTGGGTTACAACAACTCTTGGTTGTGGGTGAGATCAGCTAAGGGAATCAAGTGTGCAGTATCCTGCTAGGATCAGAGGCGTAGGAGTACAACTGTACCTTGTATCAGTGGGAGATTGATATGGGTTCAACTATAGTCCAGTCCGAAGTTAGTTTGCAGTAGGCTAGTGTCTGTAGCGTCTTAATACAGTGTGTTTTCAATCTGGACTAGGTCCCGGGGTTTTTCTTCATTTGCGGTTTCCTCGTTAACAAAACTTATGGTGTCTGTATTATTTCTTTTCTGTATTATATTTTATATAATTGAAATAATACAGGTTGTGCGTTCGTGATCATCAACTTCTCTAATCCAACCTTTGGTTGTTGATTGTAGTTGATTGATCCTTGGACATTGGTCTTTGGTACCGTCCAAGTTATCTCTCTTTGATAAAGACTCGCAGATTTCTATTTGCTTAAGTAAAGATCAAATCGAGAGATTGAGATAATAACTCCTTGAGATACTTTCTATCTAGATTGAGTCTGACTGTCTAGTTGATTTTCTAGCAAAGTGTTTCGGAGTTGGTCCATACAGATTGTTAATCGAAATATTAGGTGGTGTTGTTAGATCCCCGCTTTTTCACAAAGATTAAGTCTATTATATGTCATTGTGCAAATAGTGATGAAAAATAGAATGAATCTTTGTTTATTCCGCAATATTGATCTTCCCTGATCCATATCTTTATGAAAATACTGTGTGGCTCCGTAAGTTCTGTTATGTGAGCATTTCCGATTAAATTAATCATGGGTTCTCTTGTGGTTAATTTAATTGAGTTTTTTTGGATACAAATTCATGTGATTTGTTAATATCCAAAGAAATCCTTCTTTTCTTGTGAAAGTAAGGTCGCTCTTGTTGTTCTTTCGAGAATGATATTTAATGGGGGAGAGTTCTTAATTCAACCGAGCTATGCGCTAACATCCTCTAAGAAAGTTTCAATGATTGAAATGAGAGTTTAGAACAAGTAATCATGTTCGGATATAAACATAGTGTGTTCTCACATTTGTGTAAAAGTCCAAAATCGGGAACCTAAAGTATGCATACCCGTACGTGTACTGGCGGTTGTTGGAAATCCGGGTAAGAATGCGTACCCATACGCATACTGGCGGAAGGTTCACGTCCGTGAATTTTTGCTGGAGTTTGAAAGTAAAAAACAAACTCAATCCGTTCACTTAAGTATGCGTACCCGTTTGCATACTTAAGCAGGTTACTTTCTAAAATCGGTTTGTTCATGAACTAAAACATTTATATAATAAGGAATGCAATCTTTGCAAACCGTGGGTATAATGCTCATGAATTTATTCGAGTGAATCAAAATCGATTTTGCTTCGATTGTGTCTTGTGTACACGTTTAGGTACGGTTACTCAAACCTAAATGAAGTTACATTTCATTTGTGTATAACAAGCTAAGTTCGATCTAACGGTTGAAAGATATTAGCTTGAATCTAATCAACTTTTCATCTAACGGTGAATATTGAATGCTTTGTTACCAAGGTAACTTAGATTGTAAACCCTGATTTGAAACCTATATAAAGGAGAACTCTAGCAACTGGGAAACCTAATCCCCACACCTGCTGTGTGATACTAGTTGCATAAGCTAGAGTTGTTTCTCCTTTAACCTTCGGTTTTTCACGAAACCCTGTAGGTTAACGACTTAAAGACTTCATTGAGATTGTGAAGCCAGACCCAACTATTTTCTCTGTAGTTGCGTGATCTGATCTTGCTGTTTCCTATCGTGATTGAGTACAATCGTAAGATTGGCTTGAGATTTATATCTCCAATAGGCAAGATAGAAAAGTAGTCACAAACATCTTCGTCTCATCGTTTGTGATTCCACAATATCTTATTTCGTTAATCTATAAAGATTATTGTGAGGTGATTGATAATACTAAGTTGTTCTTCGGGAATATAAGACCGGGTTATCAATTGGTTCATGTTCACCTTGATTTATCAAAAGACGGAACAAAAACTTGTAGGTATATCTGTGGGAGACAGATTTACCTGTTCAATAGACTTTTCTGTGTGAGACAGATTTGTTTATCAAGTCTTTGACTTTGGGTCGTAGCAACTCTTACTTGTGGGTGAGATCAGCTAAGGGAATCAAGTGTGCAGAATCCGACGTGGTTCAACAGGCGTAAGGAACACGACTGTACCTTGATCAGTGTGAGCTTGATTAGGGCTCAACCACATTCCAGACCGAAGTTTGCTTTGTAGTAGGCTAGTATCTGTAGCGGCTTAATACAGTGTGGTGTTCAAATATGGACTAGGTCCCAGAGTTTTTCTGCATTTGCGGTTTCCTCGTTAACAAAACTTCTGGTGTCTGTGTTATTTCTTTTCCGCATTATATTTTATTATATAATTGAAATATCACAGGTTGTGCGTTGAATCGATCAATTGGTTAATCTGACCTTTGGTTGTTGATTGAAATTGATTGATCCTTGAACATTGGTCTTTGGTACTGTTCAAGTTATTTCTCTTATATTCAATCGGGCTAGCAATTCTTATTTGTTCGATTGCGGATTGAATGGAGAAATTGAGATATAATTCTTTGATATACTTTTCTTAAGATTGAGTCTAACTGTCTAGTTGATTCTCTTGAAAGTATATTGGAGTTAGTCCATACAGATTGTTAAGCGAAATATTGGGTGAGGTTGTTAGACCTCCGCTTTTTCAGATTTTATGTCAATAAGTTATAAGGCCTCATTCGAGCTTGGATTTTTTTCCTAATCGAACAAATTTTTGGTCCGCCACTATGTCCACATGCTCGGTTTCATTCAGATTTACTAGAAACCGGAACCGATAATTTGATTTGGTTCTATATTCTAATGTATTTGGTTTCGAGTTCAAAATTAGTGGAATTACATCCGAAAAGATATTCACATTCCGCTAATTCTTTACATTGAAACAATTTTTTTCTGAAAATGTCTTAATAAAACTAATTTTGTTTATGTCTAATTGCTTTATCTTGGTGTTAACGTTTCAGTTCATAATAAATTCATATTTGGACTACTTACACCCAAAGTTAGACGTATATCTGGATACC
Organism: Papaver somniferum; assembly: GCF_003573695.1. Taxonomy (NCBI): domain Eukaryota; kingdom Viridiplantae; phylum Streptophyta; class Magnoliopsida; order Ranunculales; family Papaveraceae; genus Papaver; species Papaver somniferum. The sequence goes on along the minus strand of NW_020624154.1, from coordinate 1,858,040 downwards.
TACCGGGTAGAACAGGTTAAGAGCCAAATACTGGTAATTCCTAAAAAGCTATAATCGTTGGGTATTAAAATGGCTAATGGATATGATATTAGGAACTGGAGCCGGATAAAGTGGTTCAGGGATAATCTGTTACCCATAGATACCCTACAATTTTATCCATTCAAGATACAATTCGTGCCACGAGGGATGTTATTTTTATTTATTTATTTCAAATCCAAAAAAAGACTGGTGTTGCAGTGAATGAAAAAGAAGCTGACGCTGCCAAGTTTTGGACTAAAGTCACTGTAATATCATTGCGCAGTGACTTTATCAACTGTAATTGATTATTTTTCTAGTTTATTTTAATTTTAATATTTTATGATGCTTATATTTTGGACATTCACATGATAGAGTCATGTGAATTTATTGATTTAACATTTATAATTTGTTAATTACTTATATATTTTTAAGTTTGTTAATATCAATGTTCTCAAATTCACTTTGGCATAATAAAGATACTAAGATTTATGTATATCATCCTTGCGTTTTGTTGCACAAAAGAATGCTTTACCTATTGAGCAGTGTTGTTCGCATCGTTGAGCGGGGAAGCTAAATAAACAAGCAGGCTTATAACCCTCGGATGCTAAAACGTATGTAATTCTAGCCATTGATGTAAATGTACAGTTATGCAGTAAAATAATTGCAGACAGGCCCTTTACTTTAACCGGATATGGCTGGCTAATTTTCTTTTTCAATCATAAATTTATTTCTCCAAATGTAAGTCGTCGATTGTATCTTCTTAGAGAGATCACGCCAAGCAACAGTGAACTAAAGATCATCATATGCTTCGAATCTTCGATTCTACAGGCCGTCGTTCAGAAATTAAAACCATTGTGCAGGAAACGTTCCTGTAGTTGGAGATGGAAGAACCCGTAATCACAAATAAAACTTTTCTTTAAAAAAAAAAAAAGCTACTTCAATTCATTTCCCAATCAATCCATGTATCAAAAAATCAAAATTAATCCACACAAAGGAAACCCATGAAGATGTTGTATCTAAACTACTACTCCCATCCCCACCTAAATAAGTAATCAAATTTGGATAATGGAGATTTTATTAGAATGATTATTGATTTGAAGATGAAGGGAATAGTTTTGAGAAAAAAATAGAGGATTTAAATTAATGTCTAGGATTTTTAATTTGAAAATATCTGTTGATTTTGATATCTGATTGTATATAATGGAGGGGAGAATGCAGGTGGTGGTGCTGTCAGTGGAGGTTAGATGAAGATGACGATGGAGGATTTGTTGGTAAAGATCAAACCTAATGTAATGTAGTTTTAGGATGAAGAGTTTTAAGTGATGGTGATTTAAGAATTATGAATTAAGTCTGAGGATCTGTTAACAAAATTTCACTCTTTGGATAGCTGGCACCAGTTGTCCTTTATATCAGAGAAAAAAACTGAATAACATATCTGGTACGTCCATTGTCATCCAAGGGTTGTAAAGCCTGCTTGCTTATTTAGCTTTCCCGCACAACGGCGCAGGACAACACTATGCCACTATCTAGAGACTTGAGTAGTTGATGTTTGTTCATGAATGTTGAACTATTGAACTTTTAAACTTCGAAACTCGAAAGCACTGAGTTTCCGCAAAGCTTCAAATGTAGGTAGGATGTAGAAATGTATCTTATAGAACAATCATGTTAAAGGGGCGGGTGGTTCCATTGGAGGGGCGACAAGGGTGATAGCAATATCCCTATTATTGGTTAGGAAGTGTACTATAGGGGTTGTTAATTGACTAGATTACCCTTTTCACCTCAAATGTACTAATTTACCCTTGCTTTTTTGGTTGAAAAGACTGAATTATCCTTCCCCATTATTAACCCAATTGAATCTGAAAATCAAAACAGTTTTTTTTTCAACTTTACTTCTTCTCTTCTCCTCCTCTCCACCATTAAAACTGATTTTTCATCGTCCTCTTCGATTAATCGGCGATTTGAAAAATTGATAGTCGTTGATTGGAAACTATATTAGAGATGCCGAAGAAGAAGGTTGACGAATATTGTATCCGTTCTAATGAACCAAATCCTCCATTAGGTCAAGAACATCAATTTGAAACTCCTCAACCGTCAAAATCAAGCACAATGACTTATTTGAGGTATGCTTCGAAAAACCCAGTTAGGGTTTAGTTTATTGTTTGATTTAAGTTAGTTTTGTATAAAAAATTAGGGTTTTGGATCAAAATTGAAACTGAAATTTGTGTGTTGCATGTGAGTTACGGTTGATAATTACTCCAATTTCAACCATAACTATGGTTTTTTTTGATGATACGGTTCGTAATAACTGAAATACCAACCGTAAGTTCTTGAATTTATGAGAAATTGTTCAGTTACGTTTTTTTTGCAACCGTAAGTAGCTTACGGTTGGTCTCGTGTGTTGAGTTATGAACCGTACATTGTTCTGTAACTTTCATTTGGTTTCCACGGTTTGCAATTCCATCAATGTTATGAATCGTATTTGAGTTACGACTTGTAACTCAACATCCATTACCAACCGTAGAACATCATGTATGTTAGTATTTGGCCAAAGAAAACATACGGTTGAAAACTAAGATAAAATACCAACCGTAGTTTAGTTACGGTTGATCTTGATACATCAGCTACCAACCGCATCGTTGATACGGTTGGTCTCGATTCACTATTTACCAACTGTGTGAGTGGAGCAGTTGGTCTCTGTTCATTGGTTACAAACCGTAACTATGCAGGCTCACCATTTTGTTTTGTTTTTTCGTTGTCTATATTATTTGTTTTACCCTTAGTAAATCAATCAATTGTAATGCTTGTGTAGGAAGAAAATTAGAGGAAATGTATTAACCCCGATTGATCATACGCCCACCCCTCGCGGTGACAAGCATTTAGGAGTTAATAATAGAGGTATCCACAAGAATGAGAAGAAGATGAAGAATAAGTTTGAAATTAAGGTGAGGGAACAACCTGTGGCTGAATCTGTAGTTGAGCTAGAAGGACTGGAACATAATGATCAAGAAGAGGTCGGAGTCGAAACTAACCATGAAGGAAACGAAAATGAATTTAAAGGAACCGATGATGATGGAGGGGAGGAAGAGGAAGCAAATGATGAAGAGGAGGAAGATGAAGAAAATGATGAAGAGGAGGCCGATGAAGAAAATGATGAAGAAAAGGAAGATGAACAAAATGATGAAGAAAAGGAAGAGGAATAAAATGATGAAGAGGTAGAAAATACCAAGGGAAAAGAGGTAGTTGTAGCTGCACCTCCAAGGCAAAAGAAAGAAAAGAATCCGAGAAAGGAGCCCGCACCGAAAGGGATGCATATTCCTAAAGGCAAAGATTTGTTGTTGCCACCGAAGAAGAATAAAAGACCTTGGGGCGAGGCCCCATATAAGTCTTAAATTTTATTTGGTTATACCGGTTCCTGGTCCGCAAAAGTCTGTCAGACAAGGGTATGTATTTTGTTACTTTTCTTAAGACATTCATTATTTTGATACATTTTGTTTGTTTATTTCAGTTCACCATAATATGCTTATATTTTTGTATATTTGTTTTCTTAGGACCACGCAAGATGCGTTAGATTTCCCAAGCGTCAAAGGGTAAACATTGGCCACTAAGTCAAGAATGTGCTTCGGTTCGCAATCTAGTGGCTAGTACAGGACTAGGGTATGGAATTCTTCACCTTCAATTGGAGTATGATAGTGTTGTGGTCTCTGCCTTCAGGGAACGATATTGGCTTGAAACCGATACGTTTCATCTTCCATTTGGAGAGATGACAATAACACCGGACGATGTGAAGCAAATTACTGACCTTGAAGTTGAAGGACGATCTGTGTTTGAAGGTTTCGACAACAACATGTCTTGGACTGACCTTTATATCCTTGTTCAAGAAACACTTGGGTGGGAGAAAGATGAAACTGAGATGGAGTTTCAGTTGGATGGTGGTTTTGGCCCTGCTGAACCACATAAACCAAAAATCATCAAAAAGCTATTGTTGAAGAATCTGAGGACCAAGTTTGAAGGAACGGCAGCAAAGGAAAGGGAAGGTCGGGTGATGGATGAAACAACAGTTAGGCGTACAGCCACAACATATTTGTTGTATTCTCTTGGGACCGTATTCTTTCCCGATAACTCGGGAAATAGGGTCAATGTTCATTACCTATAACTGTTGAAGAATTTGGATAACATCAAAAACTATTCGTGGGCCACTACAACCCTTGCATATTTACTTGACAACCTAAGAAAGGCCTCTAGGGTTGGAGCTACTGAAATTTCCGGAATGTTGCGCTTCTAATGGTAAGTTTGGTTACATTTTTCTTTGTTTGTTATATTTTTAGTCATGTGTCAATTGTTTATACTTAATTTATTTTTTAGGCATGGGTTTATGACCACTTTCAGAGCCTGAGACCTCCTACTGAGTGGGAAGAACATGATTATGGCCCTATGGGAAAGAAGTTCAAGTTCACTGGTAGACAACTAAGGAACAAAGAGGAGAAGCTCATTCAAACGAGGGAGAAAATAGATGCTTTCACTGTTGAAGATGTTATCTTTGACCCTTATTTGAGGATTGAAAATGGAGTTGATGTTCGTAGGTTCACAGAGACCGCAGGTTACAATGGACCATTGTATCATCCCACAGGTTACGTTATGACCAATCCTCGTCGAACTCTACGCCAAATTGCTCATATTCAACAAAGGGTTGTAGAGGAAAACTTCAAATTATCCAAGGAAGGATCCGAGACAAAAGTCCCCACCATTGTGCTCAACTACAGGCCAACTCCAACGGTTGGTGCTTGGAACAACCGCCATGAAGAAAGATACCAACTCGCAGCGGGAGAGGCAATTCCTTGTAACAACACGAAAGAAGCCACTGTTGATTACATGGGTTGGTATTCTCATTTTGGTCATCCATATGTGATCAATAATGATCCGGAGGCCCAACCATATATTCAAGAGGCTATGACTCAAAGGAAGGCGGTCGACGAGACTAAAGAGAAAAAAGGTCTATTTGGTTTGACTTGGAAGAAGTTATATTTCATGTCGGTACGTAATTTTTTTATCCTCATGACTTTGGATTTTAAGATTAATGATTATTATGAAATAATCTCTTAAAACTCTTTTTGATATGTGAATACAAAGAGCAAGGACAAGTTTTGGCAAATAGCATGACTTCATGCATCCGTCATAATGGTGTGCTTAAAGCTCGTGAACAAAAGATCTTGCAAGACCAAATAAGGAACATGCATAATCCAAACATGGCAGAAATGTATGAGGGGTTGGTCACGGATGAAAGAGGCTTAAAGAGGAGTAGAAACTCTCTTGGAGGTGAGGGTAGTAGCCGTCATCAACCTTCATCTAGCAGCGAAGAGACAACTGATGAAGAGGTGGTGCACGATGTGGGCACTAGGCAAAGAGGTGGTCGTGGTCGCGGTAGTCGCGGTGGTCGTCGTGATGGTCCTAAAACTCGTGGTGGTGGTCCTAAAACTCGTGGTGGTGGTAGCACCAACAAAAGGGGACGTGATGGCCGCATTGCTTAGTTATGGATTTATGTTAGTTGTGTGTGGTTAGTTATGAATTTCGACTTATGGATATTATGACAAACTAATAGTCGTGTGTTAATTATGGATTTTAGCTTATGAAATTTAGCATATGGATATTAACTATGAATTTGAAGTTATTTGTGTTAGTTATGGATTTAAACTTATGGATATTATCTATGAATTTGAAGTTGTTTGTGTTAGTTATGGATTTAAACTTATGTATGTTTGTTTGTGACAGTTTTTGTCCGAAATTTTGAGTTACAGAGTCAATTACGGTTGGTAACTATTTTTTTTTATGAACCGTTGCACAGACTGGAACAAGTATTTTTTACTAACTTAAGTTACGGTTCGTAAAAATTTATCGAGACGAACCGTAGAGAAAGTTACGATTGGTAACTCTTTCACCCTAACCAACCGTAAAACATCCTGTAACCTATAACTTTTATTACGGTTCATTTTGAGTCACAGTTACCAACCGTAACTCTGTATATTTTGATTTTGACAGGTTTACGGTTGGTAATCTTTCCGGCTAAGTAATCGTAACTCTGGGATTCTGTTTTCTCCAGAGTTACGGTTTATCATCTCTAAATAATTACGAACCGTAACTTTCGAATTCAAAATTTTACAGAGTTACGGTTCGTTATGTGCTTACATTTACCAACCGTAACTAAACTTTTGGCAGAAAAAAATAATTGTTTGGTGCTTACAGTTGCACTGACATGTCCTTGTGCAATTTGAAAATATAGCCGTTGAGACCTTCAACAACTTCATTTTCAAAAAATAGATCCGTTATTGAAATGTCCTTGCACTAACAACTTCATTTTTTTTTGTTATAAATATATACTTATCCTCCTTGCTAGAAGTTACAACTATGAAGTTTCTTCTTCAATCGGTTGTGAGATGACTCCGCCGTACTTGTAGCTTGGTTGTCATAGTGCCTATATTGGTTAGTGAACGCCGATACGAACTTCTATTTGTGAGGATCCAACCAATTATCCAACAAATACTTCACAACACTTGGATAACCTATTTTCCAATGAGCCACTAACATACGAGCTCTATCCTCATATTCATCCACGGTGATAGAATAGGTCAAGGCTCTCCACTCCGTTTTGAAACTTTCCCATTTTAGTTCCGCCAACTTGTCATCCTTCTTAAATTTCTCTTTGGCATCCTTTTGTTGATGTAACGGTAGTTTCTTTATTCTATCCATTTCGCTTTTTTTGGTTGGACGGACAAGGCGCATGCACTTAGTTTCAATACTTTTCCACAAGTGGAATGTGAAAAGAAGGTTATGAGCTTCCGGGAAATCCCTCCTTATTGCATTCAACAAAGCTTGTTCCTTGTCGGTAATAATCACTTTTGGAGTATATCCCTCTACGTAGAATAGCTTCACTTGGTTTAATTCCCACACATATCTCTCTTCGAGCTCATCTTTCAAGAAGCATAAACCAACACTAAAAGGAGCATTGGTAGAAGTTTGCCCGACAAAGTTCAACAACGGCATCTCAAACTTGTTGGTTTTGTATGTGCAATCCATTAGAAGGATTTGATGAGAGCACCGTGCCAACTTCACAAACTCAGGATTATCCAAAAAAGATGTCTTATTCGTCCTTTCTCATCATCATCGTGGAAAACCGAGTAATTATACGCCTCCCCCAAATGCCTTAATTGTTGCATTTTGTTCCTTTGTTCCCATTTCTTAGCCTTCAATTTTGTTCTTGTGTTGTAGATGTTAGCCAAAGTAGAAGAATTTTGTGGGTTTCTTTCCTTTAAGTGAGCGAGGATATCAACGGGCTTCATACGAATTTGTGTCAGTGACTCTACGATCTTCTCTTCTTCTTCGGTAAGGCGTCCAGCATACGAATGTGATAGAAAACTCTCCGGTATAGAGTGGTTATGACTACCGCATACAACTTTCTCCAAAAACCACCTTTTTGCCGTGTTCCTTTTAAATTGAAGCTTGAAGGGGCATCGGGTCTTCTTAGTGAACGTAGTTTGCGTCCTCTTTGCCTTTGCTACTTGCACGGTACCCTTTTTTGCATGACTTCTATGCTGTCCACTACACTCGGAAACCATTTGAAAGGCACTTTCACTAGTGGTACCATTACAAACTATGATACGCATAATCAACTTGCCTCGTTCTCTAGCCCAATGCTTTGCATCATATTTTTCCTCCCATGTCTCCTCGGTTAAATAGTGAGAGCTAGAATCTTGCGTGAGAAGTTGATTTGCTAAAGGTTGTTCATCCATTAGGGGAGGTACATCCACGATCTGGATAACAATATACCTACATTAGTCTAAACAAGGCAACAAAACGAAAACATATATAAAGTTACGGTTGGACACGACACAGGAAGCACCAATCGTAACAGAGATACGAATGGTAACTACAATCATTTAGAAACCGTAACTTAACTCCGGTTGATAATGGTCCTCCAGTAACAAACCGTAAATAGGGTGAAATGAAAATGAAAACAGACAGAGAAATATACAGTTGGTAAAAACACAGATAACAAACCGTAACCAAGTTACGGTTGGTCTCGATTTACACATTACCAACCGTAAAGAGTGCAGTAAATACTGCCATGCACATGATGAGTTACGGTTGGTAACCACTGAAGGACATATCCAACCGTACTGGACTTACGGTTCGTCTCGAAAATTTTCTACCAACCGTAACTGGTAATACGATTGGGTTTTTCCCCAAATTGAACCAGTTATGGTTGGTATTGGATACTTTACGAAACGTAACATACAGTAACGGTTGGTGACTAGCTAATTCCCAACCGTAAGTTCTTCTGAAATTTTTAAAAATTTGATTTTTTTTACGTTCTTTAGAGAATTTTAAGCAACAAAAAGCTATTGGGAACTAGTTTAGAAGTATACCTGGTGATTTTCAGTGCTGGGTTCTTCACTTTGTTGGGTAATTTCTTCAATTGGTTGAGATTGACCCTCACTATGGGTTAAAACATCTCTACCATGTAACAAATACTCCATATCAGGATCTCCATCAAGAGGTATGTAGTATTTGTTTTCTTTATCATATAGAGATTCACCCATCTCAAATTTGCCACTGGAATCACTCATTTTGGTTGAGTGAATCAAAATCTAGGGTTTCACAAATATCACATAAGTTTTCTTTTTCTTCTTCTCTAAACTTTTTTTTTATAACTCTAAAAATCTGATTTTAGAGTTATTATAAGTGAAAATTAATTAGCAACACTAATCTTGATTATCATCACTAATCTCGATTATTAATAATAAGGATTAATTGGTCATTTCCATATTTTTTTGGATAAAGGACACTTGAATTATTATCTAATGACCATTTTTGTATTATTAGGTTTGCCGCCCCTCCAATGGAACCACCCGTCACTTTAACAGGATTATTATAGAAACAACAAAAGGCCAAGTTAAGGGTAGACTTTTTAAGTGATATTATTGTTACTTTACCTATACAAAGAAAGACGTGATTGTTTTGGGATGAAGAGACCTCAAACAAAGGAGCAATAATATGTATCCGAATTTTGATAGATCCTAAACGAAATCTTGATGTGGGTGTTGTTTTATTTTAATAACATCAGAAGTCGTCGGTTATGCTTTTACCTTTACAACGGCTGAAAGAAGAAAAATATCAAAAGCTACCAATCATCTTGAAAAGTGTTGCTTAACAGAGTGGATTCTCATCCGTCTCCCCTATCGAGATCAATTCTCGTTGTAAATGAAAGACTAGATTTATGCCCGTGCTATGCATCCGGTATATTTTTCTTTTAACTTGGTGTGTGTGGGGCTTCGTCCCTCCCCGCCCCGCCCCGCATCAGTGCATTAAAGAGTTGGTGTACGCGGGGTTTCGCCCCGCCCCGTGGCTATGTATTTTCGATTTGGTGTTGCGGGGTGAATTTGAAGCTAAGATGTTGGTGACATGTTCCCCATATAAAACTCTATATTCCCACAAAAAATGAGAGTATTCCGAAATACGAAACTTCATCATCCACAAATTTTAATTTCAACGGTTGATATTCAAAATAGTACATGGTGATCTCATACATCTCGGATTGCCCTCATTTTTGGAGGGAGTGTACAACTTATATGAAGAATATGTCATCAAAAAATTAGCTTCAAATTCAATGTCGGTCGGGTTTGGTAGAGAAAACGGCGCTAAAATGTCAAGATTATGTCATTATAACTATGTCGACGGATCCTACCCCATATATTAAATAGGTAGAGAAAATATAGGAAATATTTATTTATTGTTTTTATTTTCGCATAAAATTTGTGGGAAAATATGTAGTTTTTTTCACAAAATTGGTCAAATAACCCATAAATCTATTTTCCAGAGTTTAAAAGACAAGCAAAATAAAAATAAGATACTGTTTGAATATCCAGAGATATTTAAAGATGCCATTTTTTTTGTCTTTCAGTAAACTTATTTTTATTGACAGACTAAACTACCCCGTATGGAATTTCACCTTTTATAATTTTATCCCGAAAACGCAAATTCGTTTCTAATCATGACAAAGGATAAACAGAAGATTCTTACCGAGTGTTTCAGCAAGACTAAAAATCATTATGAATTCAAACTCAAATTCAACAGATGCTCAAATTCCGAGCTCAAAGATCTAAACTTTCAATAAATTTTAATCAAATCAAGTGGAGAGGAGAAGATTTTGTTTATTTTTGATAGATAAGTCCATCAAGGAGTATGAGGAATTGATTTATCTTAAATTCGAGATGAATTGAAAACGAGGGAGAACGTACCAGTAGAAGAGGAGAGGTCCGAGAGGAGAATGAATGACGGGATCACGGGAATGGGATTCTTAGAGCATCTCCAATGGAGTATGAGTATTTATCATATATGGAGATCTAAAAAAGGTATTTAATAATATAGAATCCAAATATTAATTTTGTTTTGATAAGCATCTCAGTGGTAGTTGTATCTGTATCTATTTTGATATACTTGTTGCTTACTTATAAAAAAAATAATTCACAAAATCTAAAAAATTAATTAAAATAATAACAAATTGATGACGTGGGTATGGATGAGAGTGTCCAAAAACCCATACTCTTCCCCAAACTCAAACTTCCACGTCGTATTAAATTTTGATTATCCAACCACCACTAGAAAGATGTCTTTTGTTGAGAATTTCTAAAATTTAAGGTGGCATCAGTATTTTTTTAAACCCATACTCTATTGGAGATGCTCTTAGTGAGAAAAGGTAATCAATTCAAAGAATAAAAAAATCTTTACACACAGTGGGACCCTTGATTCGTTGTCTATGTCTCCCATTTTATCTAACTGCCACTCAGTTCAATTACACATTATTGCGTTAGTGGGATTTATTGTTTCAGGTAACACTAAAAAGTCGGCATTAATTGTTGCACACTCGGTTGATCTTTCGGCATGTTTATCGGAAGTGCTATACTTCCCCATTGGTTTCCCCCGTAGGTTTCTCCCATTAGGTTTCTCCCATTAGGTGTCAAATTTTCACCCCTTGATCTCCTGGATTGGGATTAGCATGGGATCCTTTTGTGTGTTATTAGGCCGCTATCCCCAAAACATCTCATGGTGGAAGATTTTGGTGGACATGAGTGAGGGATAACTATCATTTTCGCATGTTTATGTCGTACTTCATACCGTTGGTGTTATCCAGGCTTGAGGAGTTTGGAGATGTTGAAAATCAAGGCAGACAACACTTTCTTGTTGTCTTGATGGCACACGATAGATTAAATCTTGAAATTCATCTAGTTTTTTTTTTGTGGACATTGCATTAAAAAAATTAGGACTCTGGAAGAGTCAAGGTTACAAAAGAAGTAGAGCCATCTAATATGAGATTTGTGGAGCTCCCAATATTAAATTTATCTACTAAGAGTTGTTTTCTACTACAAATAGGTGGGATCTTTTCCCATTCGAAATTGTTGCTTACATTCTTAGCAAATTTGGCTATGGTATCATCCACTTGATTTCCTAGTCTAGGAACAAAGACAAAACCCAAAAAATTATTGCAAAGATGAGCTAATCTGTGAGATTCTTGCATATAAGCTTTAGCTCTCCAAGATACATCTGCATTCTGACCATTGATGTAGTTAAAAAGACTTTCACAATCACCCTCAATACTGAAATTCTTTATCTGCTTCTCGTTGGCCCACACAGCCTTTTGCCAGACTCCTATAGCTTCTGCTTCTGATGGGTCGAGGCCTGCTGCAAGTCCTGCCTTTCCTCCTTCACATTTTCCTAATTCATTTCTCAAAATAAAAGCATAAGTAGATGGCAAAGATTCAGAGATCCAAGTAGCATCAACATTAAATTTCAAGTTTCCAAGACTTGGTGCTTTCCATTTAAAATTGTTCCTAAGTTTTCTGCTTAGATCTAGAGATATTGCCTTTTTTTTGTGGACCGGAACTTAATATGTCTAAGTATTTCCAAGTTTAAAGCAATGCTATCCTTACTTTTAGCTTCAAAGATTCTGTCATATCTTTCCTTCCAAATGAACCACATTTTTATGAGCAATATTTCTAAAGGAATATTTTTCCTAGGGTTTTTCATCCAAGTTTCACAAGGACCCAAAATTGTGTTGGAATGATCTATGTTCAAAGATACAGGGTTAGGGGCAGAGTTCCAAATAGAAGCAGCATTATTGCAATGAAACAAAAGGTGTTCCGTAGTTTCAATTTCATTCTTACACATAGTACAAAGAGGAGAAACATCTTTAACTTTACCATAAAGTTTAGCATTAGTAGGCAGGACATCTTGTAAGCATTTCCATAAGAAGAGTTTAATTCTTTCAGAAATATTAAGTCTCCAAAGAGATTTCCATAAGGATTCAGGTAAAGATAGACTAGTTATATCCAAACCACTTTCATTTAGCTTTTCATACATCGACTTAACAGTAAAATCTCCTGATCTAGTTAGAGTCCATAGTAATTGGTCTTTCCTAAGAATATGATTAGGTTCTCTAAAGAGGTGTATTTTCTTAATTTTGTTAGCAATGTTACTAGGGAATGTGGAACAGAGAAGAGCAGATTTCCAGGTAGCAGTTTCAGGGTCAATCAGATCAGATACTCTAACAAGGTTGTTGTTAATAGAGTTTTTGAGATGCAATAAAGTTTGGTTTAATACAGGGATTCAGTTATCTTCCCAAATATTAATGTCTTGGCCATTTCCTACTTCCTATATACTATATTTTTGCACTAAATCTAGACCTTGTTTTATGCATTTCCAAGTCCAAGAACTTCGAGAGTTAGCTTTAGTTCTAAGAGGGGATTTATTTCTGAAATATTTTGGACCTAAAGTTTTGACCCATAAAGCATTAGGTTCTTTTAACAATCTCAAAACTACTTTGGCTATCATAGCAAGATTAAATTTTCGAGCATCTCTAAATCCAAGACCTCCCTTAAGAATAGGTTTGCAAAGGTTTGGCCATGCTTTAGGATAAAAACATTTTCCTCCAGCCTCTTTTCCCCACCAAAAGTATCTATGTATGGCATTTCTTTTATTAGTTTTATACCTAGATGAAACCGATTTCATCTTATTATAAATACAAGCATCTAACCCGGTGCATACGCACCGGCTGTTTTGATAGTGTCCACATCGTAGGCATATGAAAATGTCTATGCACCGGTTGTAATGGATCAAAGAAACCACTTTAAAAGTTGTAACGGATCAAAGAAACCATTTTAAAAGTTGTAAGAACTATCCAACAAAAGCACTGTTATCATGATGAAGAAAAATATATTGTAGTTGCAGGAAATCCTACACTACACCCCTCATATGATTTCATTGTTGATCAACTCATTTTTAGGTTTATATATTCTTAATTTTATTGATTAGTTTTTGAATGTTCTTACAAGAAAGATAAAGAAGTCAAGAACGATCTCTGCTATGAATTTTCTCTCTCCTATTTACTTGTTTCTTACTCAAAAAAGATCTCTCCCTTTCTTTACAACTCGAATGACTATTTATAAGGAAATACATAGTGGATGACAGCTAATCTGTCCTTTATTTTCGGATATGGTTTGCGACATTCTCGCAACCTTACAGATGTTAATTTCGCAAATCTCGAATTTTCGCAGGATTATCATATCTTTCTCATGATCTTAGCTGACGTCATTTATTTTATCATTTCTGAAATTGTTCTGCGACGCTGTTATATTGTGTAATTGATAATTTCGCTGAAACGTTGTCGTTGCGAGATTCTGATCCTACATCTTGCCTCTTCTCATATCTTCTCTGCAAAGTAGAGAATGATGTGAGAAATTCCGTAGCTGTTCATCTTTTCATATTCCACATTTATCACACGTACTCTCTCTTCTATTTATTTCTTGACACGTCTTCTGTAACCGCTGCTTTTCAACCTCTCACGTCTCTTCGTCTTAATGGTGTTTATTTCTTCGAGTTAAAAAATTCCTTTATATACTCTTCTTACCCCCTTTTCCACTTTTCTTTTTACTTTCTCTTCTATTTTTATTCTCTCATCTCTGGAACTCTGTTATTCTTCTGCAAATTCTGCTGCTGTAATTTTTTCTTCCTTCAATCCTTTTACTTTCCGTACATTCCCATACTCTATATTCAAACATGGCTCCAAGTGGTCATAGATATGAGAAGAATTTACAAGATGTCCAAAAAGATCTTACTGATAAAGGTTTCACACTCTCCACCATTCCTGGTGAGAATGCCAAATCAATTCTTTGTGTCAAGCTTTTCTCTGATCAATATTGTGATGATCAATCAATCATAATTTCGCTAGGTCAGATTCTCGCAGGTCTCCCTATTCCTCTTTATAACCCAGATCTTCCTTTATTTTATGAAATTCTCGCTCATTCGGGATTTTCGCGAGCCATCTTCCAACTAAGTGGGGACTGCATCCGTCTAATGCTAGAGTTCGCTAATCGTGGTGCTGGTAGAGGATCTCTTTACTCAAAAGAACTTAGGGATCCAAAATTCGCAAACCTAGAGATAGTTGCTGAGAAGTATACAGTGGAGAATTTCTTTGAGAATTACGAACTTATCTTCATGAAGAAAGAGAATACTCGCTGGGGTATTCGATTAAAAAGGAAAGATAACATTGATGAAGCCAAAATTCTTATGCAAGATATTGACTGGCATTCTGGTAAAAACACAACTCCTAGCCAATCCAATGATGATAAATGGTGTGTTTTTCCTTTAATGCTAAAGGGACCCTACATTGCTGGATCAAATATTCTTCCTGCGACTCTTGCTGCATATCAACCTTGGGTTTTCTCTTGGCCCGAGAAGGAGAAAGAGGTATGTTTCTCCCCTTTAACTCATTTTATATTTCTTTATTGATTTTTACTATTTTGTTCGCTAACTCTTGCGACATTCCGCAGATCCAAAAACTGAAGGATAGTTATAACAGGACTGGGAAATCTAGTACTCTGTTAGCTCTTCGCTCATACACAGATGAGGTAAGAAATTTTCTCTTATGAATTTAAATAGTACTGTTACTTCCATGCTTCCATTTCTTATTTCTATCTGTGTGTGAAGATTATCGCTGAAGTAGAAGAAACTGCTGATGCTGCGAAGATTGGTGATAAAGGTAAAGTTGCTCTTCGTAGGGAAAAATCAACTGGTCCTCCTCCAAAGAAAAGAAAAGTTTGTTCTTCTTCTCCTTCAAATTTTCCTCCTAACGAAAATTCCGAAAGTGACAAGGGTGATGAGGATAACGACAATCTCACTGCAACTGAAGATTCTCCACCTGAATCTTCTATGGCTAAGCTTTCTGGCCTCTTTTCTGATTCTCTACAAGGAATGGGAGATAGCCAATTCGCAAATACCTGCAAAGCTCTCACAACCCTTTGTGATGTCCCTTTACTAGATGGTTATAGTGTTATAGTTTTGAAAGTGGTAGTAAAAGTTCGTTGCTCGGACTTGAATAGATTTTAAAACGAAAATATATGTACAAATTTGTCACAAGATGTTCGAGAGGTATTGGGACTAAGGACTTGGACAATTCTTCATGCATGTGGTATATTTTATTTATTCTTAACAATTACTGCTCAAAACATAAATATATGGACTCTTATTTTGCCAAAATAGATTCTCAGAATATTAGTTATAAATCGTAAGCATGGGACATCAAACATTTAAGCAAGCATGCCGCATCAAATAAAATGATAACTAATTAATTAAAATCATTTTTCAATTTTTAATCAGTGCAAAAGTCATAAAAAGAATAAATTCCACAATGACGAAAATAGACTCCCTCCGTCGTCCCAATGTTGGGTTTAGCTCCTCATATTAATCATAATCTCAAAATGTTTTATTATTGCTCCAAAGTTGATTACAATTGAGTAAACAATGCAACAGAGAAATCGCAATAGCAGTTCCTGTTGCGAAGACGATGTTGGACTGTTACAGAGAAACAAAAGGTGACGGAAAATTAAATGTTGTGGTTTACTTCTCTGTTGCAAAATATGATGAAGAAACTGTTGCGATGAAGATAAACGTTGCAGAGCAGTTGAAGAAACAGTTGCAAATGGATGAAGGAACCGTGGCCGATTCCTTGTTCTTCACGGGCAGCAGCAGCAGCAACAGAGTTCTGAAAACTCTGATTTCTGCTCCTCTGGCCCTCCTTTCGACTCCCAACTCTCGACAGCCCTTCCCTGTGATAGTAGAAACCTATTTATACACCTAAGCCTCATTGAATCTCGCCATAACTCCTCAAAAATCTTCACAATGAAGAAAAATATTTTTGAGAATAATTTCTTATTTCTTCCTCTGTGTACGTTAATTGTCTTGTAAATCTTCATAAACTGATTGATACGCATCCTAGGAGAATATCTGGGCTTAACTACACAAACATGCAACATCTTTTACGTGATTTTCTTTCCAAAAATGAGACGATATTCTTTTCTCTGTTTTGATTGGGAATTGATTTTCTGGACAAATTTGATCGATCCCAACCACCATAATATCTTCATATACTCATATCACATATACCCATTAAGTCTCATCTCTTTAATATCGTTAAAACACCTTCAAATGTCGAATTGAAAATCTGCCAGTAAAGGAAAGAATTTTCCCGCCAAAACAAATTTTGAATTTTGAAAGAAGGTCGCCCCTTATCCAGTGGTCGCCCCTTATCCAAAAGCGAGAGTCCGAATAACACTTGTCCTCCGGGTGCCAAAATCAACTTTTCGAGCCGAATTTTCTTAAAATATTTATTTCCAAAAAATACCTACAAATACATAAAATAACAAAATTAGTACAAAATCGAGTGCCAACAATACGGACATTGAGGACAAATTAGACACAAAAATGTGTCTATCAAATACCCCCAAACTTATTATTTGCTAGTCCTCGAGCAAAATTTATTCTTGAAAAGTGACTGAGTTAATCTCGGGTGGGTTTATCAGAGGTGTACCCACAAAAACCAATACTCCAGTCCCTAGCTATCTACGAAAAATCTTGGAAAGCACTAAAGAACCTCCTTGGTTGGCATACTTATTAATTACAGGAGGAAGTACCCTGACGCGAAATTCCAATTTCTGTATACGAGTTTGCACTCAAGCATACTAAAATTCATATAAGTGACAGAGCTCTACTAAGATAGTTTCACGATGGACATCACACTCGGAGTCAGACTAATCACATGAAAAGATTAAGAAGATGGAAAAAGAAAAATGTAGATGGTTGAAAAGCGAACGGTGTTTCCCATATCTGTCTGAAGGCCTCTGCCAAGATGAACCTAACCTAAATGACTGAGATACCGGTCTGACTAATATTAACACACTGGCATATACAAGGGAACCAGTGGTCAATAACTTAAATCTAGATCAACAAACTGGCAAATACAAGGGAACCAGCAGTTGACTACACATAACAATAATCATTTTTTTTTTTTAACTTAACGGCATGAATAGATCTTTTGGATCCAAGCGCATGCTTCTTGTCAGCAGATTACACGATAGTTCCCACGGGTCCTGCATTCCACGCTTGCTTAGGCGACGGAAACAGGGAGAACACACGCATATTGCTATCCAAGTGTTAATACTTATTCCGATTGGTCTAACTGGTCCGGTCTATTTATTTATTTATTTATTTTTTTTATTTAATTTTTTTTATTTTTTTTTGAAAAGGTAACTCAGTCACTCTATTTCACCCTAGCAAAGGTAACAACTTGAATCGTGTGCCCCACCAAATCACTTGAAATAAAAGAAAAATAAAAATAGAAAGTGAAAAGGACTCGACAAGATATGGCGAAACTATCATGTTATTTCTAACACCTGAGCTCTGTGCTTTTATGAATAGACTCTATAGATGTTTCCATCTAGTCAGATTGGTTCCTCAACTCCTAAAAAAAATGTTTCCATCCACTTAGATTGGTTAGTGCTATCCTAAATACGCATAAATTTCTAGGCTCTGGAGTTTATTTATTACGCAACTAAAAAGTTTCTCCCAATACCCCCAAACTTAAATCTAACATTGTCCTCAATGTTCTAAAGATAAAATTAAAAACATGAACAAGGAGAAACGGTTACTATTTGAAGTAAAAGAGTTAAGGAAGGATATTACCGTGTTGCGTGAGATTGGGTTACCTCCCAAGAAGTGCTAAGTTTAAAGTCTTCAGCCAGACTTAGGAAAGGATTAGTCAACTCGAACCATAAAGTAACAGTCGAAATAACTGTGGGTCTTCAAAACTAAATAGAGCTGACCAAAGGAAACTACAATAACCCAAGAAAGTGAACATGTACTGCATACCCTTATCTAGTTTCCTGATGAAGATACCTATGTCCCATTGTGGTTCAGGTTCAGGTTCTATGAAAGGATCTTGATAGAATATTTTCATTGGCTGCGTTTCTTCATAGATGGGATCCGAATCACTAGGTCTTAGAGTCTGTAAAAACTCAAATACGAACTTAGAATCACGAAGTAATAACCTAAATAATTGCGGATCCTCTAAGTCAATCAGATATGACTTACATAGTTGACCACAGTGAGAGTAGTGGTCATTCTTAGGAAAATGTGTCGATTCCATTAACCTAAAGTACTTAGGCTTAGTCTCAGAACTTAATAAGTGACACATTTTAAATCTATACGTTCCCACAATTGGAAGAAAACTATTTGGTGGGAAAACAAAATCAATCTTGGTATTATTGCATGGGTTAACCACATCAACCAGAGGATGGGTTTCTAACATTTGAGACTCTTGTTGGATATCATTAGGTTCTGGAAAACGATTATGAAGATAATCTTGTAAGATGGTTGAGGCATTGATGTCAAGTCCCAAGTGAGGGACCTTACTAAGAGTTAAAGCACATGGAGAATGATACTCACCCCCAAACTTAGAGTTTTCGGCGTCTCTAGATAGACTAGTCATAACCTCCCTAATTTCTAGGTCGGCAATTGATTTTTCTAAGTCAGGTTCATCCTCGCTAATCTCTACGAGTTCATCTAAGACTATTGTTTCTAAATCGTTTGACTCGATCTCAAGATAAACTGGTTCCTCTAAACCATCATCGGTTTCGTAAACATGACATACTACATCGTCTGAAACGGGGGTATCTCTAGTCAAATCCTCGTCCTTTTGAATAGGTGAATAATTTTTAAAATTATTAGGATCTGAATCAGAAATAATATAATCATTATAAGGCTCAACTGGGGTAACAAATTCCTGATCACTATTCCCACATATTTCAGATTCTTCATCATCACTATCCTCATCATCATGATACAATTTTTGAAATTCAAGAATTCTCAATCTTTGTTCCAAACTACATGGTCTATGTTTATAATATTTCTCATAGATCGTTAGAGGCGATTCCTCAATAAAAGTTGGAGTATCCATATATCACTTCCCACGCATATATTCACCAAGAGTCATTTCCGAAGACGTCTCTTGATAACGAGAATTTCTAGACATATATTCTCGCAACGTCATCGCAGGTGGCGTCTCCTCAAAAGGATTCATCACCGAAGAAATATAAACTACAGAGGGATTCTATACAATCACAAACAAGGCCGACTCGACTCCACCAAAGCAAACCTAAAGATTTCTAGCAAACAAAAAGCATGATGGCTCCACTTAGATTGTTTCTAGACCAGCTTCTATCTTTCGAAAGGGAATTCGTTGCAATTTGAGCAAACCCCTCTGGAATCAATCCGAGTCAAAGTAAGTTGAATTGAGGCGAGGGAAGCTCAGTGGAGCTTTGATACCCAAGGCCTCACCGCTATCACAAGGCGGCGCAGTCACGCATTCAACCCACAGAAACCATCATGAACTTTGGAGTGTGCTTAAAGAGCAACCAATATTTTTCGAACGAGTTTCCTATTAAGCTCGTTACCCTATCGGTCTCGTTCTATTCCAAATTTTAAGCTTGGGTTCGCGTTAGGTTTCGTTTTCCTAAGGCGGGCAAGAAGGGAGCGGTGATGAAATCCGAACCCTTATCTTGTATTGGCCAGGCCTTGCCCTTTACTAGGAAAATAAAGACAGTCCGGTTCGTCCTCAAACAATTATCACCTTAAGGCAGACAGTAACCCGCTTGCAGAAGATTCGCGGGTGTTTCGATTGGACTTACCTCCCGTACCAGACGGGCGATGAACCGTTGTCGTCGACTCGGGCCACGACTCCTATGCCGTGTACGAACCCGAGGGGCCGAGACGATATAGTAATCGTCGTCCTTCCCTGCACACAGTTTATATAATTTTTTTTTTTTTTTTAATAATAATACCCTTCCGTAGGGTTAAAAAAAATAATAACAAAGTCCAAGAGTCCAGTCCAAAGTCCAAATAAATAAATAAAGAAAAAAAATTACAGTTTTCCTCACACACTCTAAAAAAAAAATTAAAAATTAAATCCTAAAATTGTCCTTTTTTTCTTCTCTTTTCGCTTTTCGCTTTAAGATTTTTCCTCTCCAAGTCCTTAGTTTTCACTTTGAACCTGCAAAATAAAGACAAAAAGAAACGTAAAAGGGAACAAACAATTCTAAAAAATAAAATAATAATAAACCTAAAAAAAATAAATCAATCTATATACAAGTCCGCGTCGGCGGCGCCATTTTGTTATAGTTTTGAAAGTGGTAGTAAAAGTTCGTTGCTCGGACTTGAATAGATTTTAAAACGAAAATATATGTACAAATTTGTCACAAGATGTTCGAGAGGTATTGGGACTAAGGACTTGGACAATTCTTCATGCATGTGGTATATTTTATTTATTCTTAACAATTACTGCTCAAAACATAAATATATGGACTCTTATTTTGCCAAAATAGATTCTCAGAATATTAGTTATAAATCGTAAGCATGGGACATCAAACATTGAAGCAAGCATGCCGCATCAAATAAAATGATAACTAATTAATTAAAATCATTTTTCAATTTTTAATCAGTGCAAAAGTCATAAAAAGAATAAATTAAATTTACCACAATGACGAAAATAGACTCCCTCCGTCGTCCCAATGTTGGGTTTAGCTCCTCATATTAATCATAATCTCAAAATGTTTTATTATTGCTCCAAAGTTGATTACAATTGAGTAAACAATGCAACAGAGAAATCGCAACAGCAGTTCCTGTTGCGAAGACGATGTTGGACTGTTACAGAGAAACAAAAGGTGACGGAAAATTAAATGCTGTGGTTTACTTCTCTGTTGCAAAATATGATGAAGAAACTGTTGCGATGAAGATAAACGTTGCAGAGCAGTTGAAGAAACAGTTGCAAATGGATGAAGGAACCGTGGCCGATTCCTTGTTCTTCACGGGCAGCAGCAGCAGCAACAGAGTTCTGAAAACTCTGATTTCTGCTCCTCTGGCCCTCCTTTCGACTCCCAACTCTCGACAGCCCTTCCCTGTGATAGTAGAAACCTATTTATACACCTAAGCCTCATTGAATCTCGCCATAACTCCTCAAAAATCTTCACAATGAAGAAAAATATTTTTGAGAATAATTTCTTATTTCTTCCTCTGTGTACGTTAATTGTCTTGTAAATCTTCATAAACTGATTGATACGCATACTAGGAGAATATCTGGGCTTAACTACACAAACATGCAACATCTTTTACGTGATTTTCTTTCCAAAAATGAGACGATATTCTTTTCTCTGTTTTGATTGGGAATTGATTTTCTGGACAAATTTGATCGATCCCAACCACCATAATATCTTCATATACTCATATCACATATACCCATTAAGTCTCATCTCTTTAATCTCGTTAAAACACCTTCAAATGTCGAATTGAAAATCTGCCAGTAAAGGAAAGAATTTTCCCGCCAAAACAAATTTTGAATTTTGAAAGAAGGTCGCCCCTTATCCAGTGGTCGCCCCTTATCCAAAAGCGAGAGTCCGAATAACACTTGTCCTCCGGGTGCCAAAATCAACTTTTCGAGCCGAATTTTCTTAAAATATTTATTTCCAAAAAATACCTACAAATACATAAAATAACAAAATTAGTACAAAATCGAGTGACAACAATGTATAGTATTGAGAACAAATTGGACACAAAAATGTGTCTATCATATAGCTCTCTTCGCGGAGTTTCTAGATCAGTGACTCCCGACTTCTTGCATTCTCTCAATAGTCTGGTATACTTTTATCCTTTTACTTCTTCATTGTTGTAACTCAAAATATCTTTCTATATTAATAATTTTTTTTATATCTTTTCGCAGGCTGGAAAAGCTTCTTTTGTTGTTGCCTCAAATCTAGAGAGAAGACGCGAAAATCTTGAAAAAGAAGAATCTTCGATTTCGCAAAAAGAATGAAGACTTGGAAGCTGAAGTTAAAGGTCTTCGCGAGAAAAATAGACAATTAGAAATTGATTCTTCCTCATATAAGAATAAAATTTCTAGTCTTCAACAAGCTAATAATCAGCTTTACGGTATGTTACTTTTCTCTTTTCTCTTTATTCATTCATCCTATTGTTTTATCTTATTTAAATGATCCTTTTTGCAGACATTTATGGTCTTTCTGATGAAGCTACCCTTCTTCGCTCATTTCCTAATGCCTTGGATAATGATACCCTTCTTGAACGTCTTAACAATTCCTTAAATAGCTTCTCAAATGATAGAATTTCATCTCTTTCTCTAAATGAACTTAGATCGAAATTTCGCCTCTTAGAAATTGATCATAGATCCAGTTTAGGCTTAGCCAACAAATTTAAGCGTCTCCTTATTGATTCCAAAGAGAAAACCAATGAGTTAAGAACCAAAATTAGCGGTCTCATAGATGATAAGGATCGTATCTCTGATCAAGGTGCCAAGGCTTTGGAGAAATTCCAAGAGGCTCTCCTTGAAGTTCAACTTGAGCGAGATGAATCTAATCGCAAGAATACTGAACTCTGCGAAATGGAAAATCAAATTCGTTCTCGTCTTCTCATAAGTAGTGAGGATGAATTTATTTGGGCTGCGAAAATTTTAGATGATGCTAGAAAAGATTTAGGCGTAAATGTTAGTCTCCAAGTTGAACATACAGCCTTGATTAGAGATATGATTTCTAACAGAGAAGGTTGCTAATTGATCTTCTTTACTAATCTTTTGCTCCTTATGAATTTTCATCAAGTTAATAATTGATTGTCTTTTGTTCGCAGATTCTGAGAATAAATATCGTGAAAAGATTGAAGAACTTGAAGCTGAAAAAGAGGCACTCGCAAAGAATCTTTCTTCTCGCAACGACAAGTATTCTAGATTAAAGAATCAAATCAAGATCACTGTTGCGAATTTTAAGAATGACGCTATGCATTTTCGCAATCAAACCATCCAAATGGTTTGTGATGATCATAATATCCCACATTCTGATTATCCTTGTCTTTTAGAAGAAATCCCATAGAATACTCCCAGTTTGATTATCTCTGATGGCGAAGCTGACGATGAAGAATCTGATAGTGATGGAAGTTCTGATGGTGATGAAGATTCTGACGCAGATGAAGAAGGAAACAAGTCTGATGAAGATAATGAAGGATTAACCAAGAAATGGTCTTTACTTCTTTCTTTGATTCTTTGTAATACTTGTACATTTATTTCTTCTTTCTGTATATTTGTGTTTCTTTCATTTTGACCTGCGTAAATTAAAACAATTCTTCTTTGCAATACAGTTAATCAATATAATCATTAATTTGAATTTTTGAGTAAATCTCTCATATGGAGACAAATAACATTTTCTAATTTCATACATTCCCATACTTGCCTCTGTTATCTGAATCCAAATGAGAGATTTCATAAAAAAATTCTTATTGTATAATTTCGCAACCTTTTGCGAAGTGAATTTTGTTTCTTTTCAAAATCTCATTCCTGTGTGGTCTTATTTTGCCTTCCTAATTAAAGGTCTTATTATGCCTCCTCTTGTCATTGCGACAAAATCGCAGGACGTCCTTGCACTTTCATGCAAAAAACCATTGATCTTGCCTTAACTTTTTCTTTTGTATTATGGCCTCTTCAGGAATGTTGCGACAATATGACAGGCCTAAATATTCTTGCGAAAATAAAGCCCCATGACATTGCCGTCTTGCGACGAAATCGCAGGACGTCTTCGCACGTTCATGCGAAAACCCATTGATCTCGTCTTATCTTTTTCTTTTGTATTATTGCCTCTTCAGGATTGTTGCACAAATATGACAAGCCTTAATATCCTTGTGAATAAAAAGCCTTATGACATTTGCGTCTTAAGACACTTATCAGCTCCCTAATGGAGGGTGCCGCCCTTATCTCCCCCCTGGTTGCCCCTTCAAGGAGGCGTACTTCTACCATACAAGGTTAGATCCTCCCATCCAGTCTTAAAAACAACCAGTTGTTTTCGCAGCCTCTTATCCCTTTTAACTATAGGTTTTATGGTTACGAGACTGCACCCTAAGTGGGGTTTTCTTCAGTCCGAGTGCAGTATAACCCAAGACTTGTCAAGAATGGCAAGGACGCTTCAAACGCCCCCGGCACTCTTGACTCAACCGTGTACCTCGGCGCCTTGATCATATTCTGCACTCCTTGGGAGAGTCCTTATTACCTTAGTCTCCCAACCTAAGTCATATGCTTAAGCTTAGAATCCAAGGTGCCTCTCCCGGATGGGCTTCATTGACCTCAAATCTCCATGACTCAGGTTTCGGTGGTGGTGTAGCCTTTCCCTGAGCCATGCAACAGGTACCCCCCAATATGACGTACTTTAGGTCTTACATTTGCCTCTTGCGAAATTGTATTTGCGAACTAGGGTGTACGCCATAAAGGTTCGCCTCTTTCTCTTTTGTCATTCTTCTCTGATTATTTTCTGTAAAATTCATTATCTCTGCGAGAGTCTCGCAAATCATTATATTGTATCTGAATTTCACAATCTCAATTTTGTTGTTCAATAAAATGTATTTTTGAGAATTTTACTTATTGCAAGATTATCTCAACAACTTAATCATTCACACATTTCTTGTTTTTATTACCTTTGCCATTCTCTGCTTCTTTATTATTTTATGTTACTGCTTCCTTGGTAGTGGTATGTTCATCTTTTTTATTCTGAGCTAGAATTAATTTCGAACATCTATTCTCCTTTCTTTTCGATTGTATCCACCATCAACCTCTCACTTCTTTGTACATATTTGATTTTGTGTCGCCAGTTTTCCTTCTTGTTTGCTCTTCCTTCGCAAGATTCTATCTCAGTTTCGTAACATCTCTTTCCTTCAACCCAATCTCCCTTTATGATTCCTACACCATTGGGGTGAGGTAATTTGATGCATTGGTGGAAAGTTGAAGCTACACCTAGAATCCCATGTAGCCAAGGTCGACCAATTAATGCATTGTAGGGTGATTATACATCAACGACACAGAATGAGATTTTAGAAGATATTCCCTTCAATGGAATTTGCATAGTAACCTCCCCTTTAGGCTTGTTAGCAGTACCATTAAAACCATATATCTTATATGTTGATGGTATAAGATAATCTTCTCTTCCACCCATGGTTTTGTAAGTATGATAAAATAAGATGTTCACAGAGCTTCCAGTATCGACTAGAATTCTATTGATTTCCCATGAATCTTCAGCTTCATCATCCTCATCTTCTTTCGGTTTGGGATTAATTTCTAATTTTATTACCAATGGATTGTCATGCACCTCTTCTCCTTCGGGAATTTCTTCTGCAGTAAAAGAAATGATCTGTTTCTGCCATTCCTCTAGTGGCGAGATTTTCGCAATATTCATAATTTCTCTTCCATTATTATCTCTTGCGAACACTCTACTCAAAAAATTATCATGAAAATCTTCAATTGTCTTATATGAATGTACGATAGAGTGACATAATAGATTTTTTGCTTTTGCACCAACTTCTATGAAGAATGTTTCTTTCTTTTTCATCGTATTTACTTTGTGATGTTCTGGCGGTGGTGGTAATGGTTGAGATTGCGGATGCCCTACCAGAAAGTCTTTTAGTTTTCCTTGATCTATCATTCTCAAAATAATTCTCTTTACATTTCTGTAATCGTTTGTGGTATGTCCATGAAAATGATGATAAGAACAGAATTCATGACTTCTGTGGTTTGGAGGTGGTTCTGTTCCCATGTTCCATGGTGTTGGTATATTCTCCATCAAAATTATAGATTCCCATATCTTCTCCACACTTGCCTTTAGAGGTGGCATCTTGATTTCTTCCCATATTACCTTGTGACCTCCTTGTCCTCTATTAAAGTTTGGTCTTTGACCTCCATAAGTTTCTTGCGGTTGATCGAGTCTTTGAATCTTGTTATTTCCTCCACGATTGCAGAAATTTCTTTCTCTTTCATACTCTTCTTGATCTCGGCTCCCCATAGCTACCAATTTCTGCTGATTGTTACTTGTCACCTTTTCTTGTTGTACTTGCGAAGTATTCGCCACTGTGTTTATTAACTTAGGTAATAAGCTTGCATTCGTTATTTGTGAGCTGGTGTTCGCAACTGGATATGATTCCATTTCATTTTGTCTTTCCTCTAGAGCAATGTATTCTTCTTGAAGTTCTCGCAATTCAGTCATTGCAATTGTATTCTTGACTCTAAAAATTTGGACATACAACAGGTTTGTTGCAAACATAGCATTGATAAATGATAATATGAGATATCTCTCATCTACACGGCCAGCCATTTCGCTACACATAGTTCTCCATCTCTTAGTCAAGTGTTTCAAACTTTCGCCAATCCTTTGTTTTAATCCAAACACATCTTCTATACCAGGTCGTGAGGAATTATTACTTATATATGCTCCCAAAAATGTGGTCTGCAGATGATTGAAGGAGGTTATTGTATTCTTTGGTAAACCTTCAAACCATTTTAACGCTTCTCCTGTTAAGCTGAATGCGAAATATTTGCACAATACCGCATCATGATTTTCCCATTGTAACATGCACCTCACATAAGCTTTAATGTGCTGAACTGCACAAGTTGTTCCATCAAAAATGCTGGTTAATGCGGGAAAATTGCATTTCGGTGGTATTCCTCCTAATTGTACTTCCCTTGTAAATGGAGTTTTCGCAGCTTCTTCTATTGCTTCATCCAATTTTCTTCTACCTACTTCTCCTCTGTTATTTAGCATTCCTCTCATTTCTTCTAATTCTTTCAAGATTTGTTTATGTACACCTGAATCTTGGCCCATTGGTCTCTTTAATTTTGCTTCTCTTCTTCTGCGTTCACGTCTATCTTCTCTCGCGAAATTTTGTATCTCTTCTTCATTATCCTCATCTCGTCTTCTTCTGCGGTTCTCTTCCTCATTTCTATCTTGAATTCGCAAATGATGATGTCGTTCATTTTCCCCTCCATAATTTTGTTCATTTCTTATCAATTCAATTCACTGTCTTTCAGCCATTCTCTTTACTCTATCATACTCATCATTGAGATTATCGTTATTCCGGTTTTGTATACGCCTTCTTTCTCGATTGTCATGATTGTTCTGGTGAATTGTCTCCTGAAGCTCTTGTTCTTCCATTTCCGCTCTCAATCTTTCACTTTCGCAGATTAAACGTGTTTGTTCAGCATTATGTCTTTCAATTTCTTCTTCAATTGTCTGTTGATTTCTTTGAGTTTCTTTCACATGTAAAATTCTTCTTCCTTCCTCTTGATTTCCTTCGCCATCTTGGTTATTTTGTCTCTGATTTTTTCCGTTCTCTTGATTTCCTCCAATTTGCCCATCATCAAAAGTTTCATTTTATGGAATGTAACGATCATCCGTTCTTTCTCTGTTTTCGCGATATTCTTCATTAGGATTTGATATTTCTTCTTGAATATTGTTTACAGCATTGATTGTGGGTGAATTTCGCCTCATTTCTCTTCTATTCGATCTTGAATATGATTTTGTAATACTTCTCGATCTTCTATTCCGCAATCTTATATTCTCCATCCTTAATTCGTGATTTTGCCTTGTTAAATTCGCACGTTCTTCTGCCTCAGCTCTTCTTTCTTCATGTATTCTTCGTCTCAATGTTTCTAACGCTCCAATTTCCTCACCTCCATGAATTATTCCTTCATCTGCTTCTTGATTTCTCTCTTCTTGTCTATGATTTCTATTTTGTTGCTCTTCTTCTTTTTCTTCTGCTGAATTTGATCGCCAAGTGTGTACGCTCACTCTGTCATAATCTGTGTTCCTCTCTTGAACTAGTGTTTGTTGAATTGGCGATTGAATTTGATTTTCTCTATTATTTCTCATTCTATTAGATTCTCCCATTTCACTTCTTTCTCTTCCAGCAATTCTTTTGCTTCTTCTAATAGTAGTCGGTTGTTCGGATGTATTTCTTCTTCTAGCCATTTCTTCAATGCTAACAGTATTGCAAGAAATTATGAAAAATTCTCAATCAATCACTTTAAATTTTTACAAATCTCAATATCAATCTTTAGCTTTTTCTAGAATAATCTTCAACTTGTCCCTGTTTCTAGCGCCATTATGTAGTTGTAGGAAATCCTACACTACACCCCTCATATGATTTCATTGTTGATCAACTCATTTTTAGGTTTATATTCTTAATTTTATTGATTAATTTTTGAATGTTCTTACAAGAAAGATAAAGAAGTCAAGAATGATCTCTGCTATGAATTTTCTCTCTCCTATTTACTTGTTTCTTACTCAAAAAAGATCTCTCCCTTTCTTTACAACTCGAATGACTATTTATAAGGAAATACATAGTGGATGACAGCTAATCTGTCCTTTATTTTCGGATATGGTTTGCGACATTCTCGCAACCTTACATATGTTAATTTCGCAAATTCTCGAATTTTCGCAGGATTATCATATCTTTCTCATGATCTTAGCTGACGTCATTTATTTTATCATTTCTGAAATTATTCTGCGACGCTGTTATATTGTGTCATTGATAATTTCGCTGAAACGCTGTCGTTGCGAGATTCTGATCCTACATATATTTCTATGTCTCATCATGTTAGGAGCTAAATCAGTTGGTCAGACTCTCATATCTCGTGCTTGACAATCAGTATCGGCTAATATTCTGTCATGCCAGTGTAGAAGATTATGTAAATACATTTCCTTGATCATTTATATTCTCTATAACAGTCTTTAGTTATGGCATTGTTTTGTTGTTTTAGCGTACCCTTGTTTTAGTTACTCTTGACTTGTACTCATCTAACAGGAAGGTTAGGCAAACCTTGGATACAGTGAACAATATCGTTTTTTCTTATCGTTATAACCTAATATCTGAAAAAAAAACAATTCTTAAATCCACCATTGCATCGTCGTTAAGCCCATATTTTTTACCACGAAGTAGCCACCGTCGTAATCATACTTAGGGTTGCAAAATGAGGACCCAATTTTCTTTCGGTCCAGATATTGAAACCATAAAAACCCCAAATTTCCCCCTTTTTTCTCTTACGATTTAAAGGATCCTTCGAAGGCGTTAATATTCATGTGGAATTTGTGGTATCGAAAATTAAAATTCAGAAATCACATGATCAGTTCCCTGGTAATTCTGTCAAAACCTAAACAAAAACCGAATACTATTGTGTTTTTACTCCAATGTTTTTATCCTTGCAATTCTGATGGTCAATTGTATTTCTGCAACTGTGCAACATTCACAAGAGTTTCATTATCATTATCACGAGAGTTTCATAATCAATCGTGAGAAATCGGTGTCTCGTTTTGGATTGACTTCCCGCATTTTCCTCTTCCGAATGTTTGGCAGGTGACATCCTGTTCCACATGCATGTCATTAGATCCCTCGTTTGCCGGCACAAATCTATATTACTGTTTTAACGATTTATCTTGGTGATAGAGATGATCATCCTTGTGTCAGGTATTAAATATAACTTATCTTGTTGTTTTCAATATCCATCTGTTTACGAACTTGGGGGTCCAAAACCTTTTGAACCGTGAAAGCCTTGAATACTACTTGATCTATTTCGACTTTAATGTTTTTT
Source organism: Papaver somniferum (assembly GCF_003573695.1). Lineage (NCBI taxonomy): Eukaryota > Viridiplantae > Streptophyta > Magnoliopsida > Ranunculales > Papaveraceae > Papaver > Papaver somniferum. The sequence goes on along the minus strand of NW_020624154.1, from coordinate 1,828,189 downwards.
CCAATTTTACAGCATATTCCAATGCAATGACCATTTTTTGAGAACCATCTTTATGCATCTTTCCCGTCCCACTGCTTCCAAACGTGTTTCTTTGCTGGATGTTCAATCCCTTAAATAGCCGTAATAAGTCTTCAGAAAGTGGTGTCTTGTTGTACTCTCGTTCTTCATGGTTGATCCTGTTTTCTTTATTTTGTCGAAGAAGGTAAGGAAGCATTTGGAATTTTGTGAGAGACTTGTTGATCAGGTTCATTGATTTTCTCTATTTGAAATAAAACAAAGTTTTTGAGTTGTTTATCCTCGATGTCAAGAACTTCATTACCTACTTCTTATTTTTCTTCATGCAGAATATCCTCGGATGGTAGTCTCCAATATTCTGGTTCCACAGTTCCGCTGGATTTTTTTACTTCGCAAAACAATAATAGTGTATGACATTTCACGTAATGTAAGAACTTGATGGATCCCCAAGAACTTGCCTCTTCAATCACTTCTTGTCGTTCATGGTCGTCATCCATATTTCTAGGATTTGGGAATGTAAACTGAGGTTTTGCTGATTGAGTTGGTTAGTCTGTGTATTTACAATTTGCGAAACGATGTGATATCCCCACAGGTCATAATTAGAGGTTGCGACTGTATCCAGATGGTATGCGACTTTTCTTTGATTCTGTAAGACGGAATTTGAAGAGATACGAATTGTATCTAACAGTTAATCACTATGGGGTGTTCGTTTGGAGTCTTCCAAACCGATGAAGGTTCTGCATCCCTGAAAGGATGCTATCTTTGGAAAGTGACTCTTCAAATGGCCAAATGGATCGGACTCCTGAATAAGTGGTTAGTGGTGGCTAATAAGACGTTGCTGGCAAGGAAAGCTATCACTGATGTGGCTTCATCATATTCAAGATTGATTGTGGGTACGACATGTGGTTTTTTGGGATCTCTTATTATAAAGAAAGATGGATAAAATCGTGTACATCACAAATTATTTTAGGATAAAACTAGTTTTATCCTAGTTTAAACATGGATGGAAACAAATATAACTGAATCTAAAACAGGATGATACCAGTTTCGTACTTGTTTAAACTGGATGAAACAAATTCAACCAAATCTAAAATAAGATGCAATCAGTTTCATGTTAGTTAAATATGAATGAAAATAAATTTAACCAATGATGTCGGTTTCATCTAAAATAGGATGATACTAGCTTAAACATAAATGAATATAAAGTCAAGTCATGATGCAACCGTTTTCATCCTAGCTATTTTTTTTAATAATAATCTTTTTATTTTAGTTTAAGTCAGGATGCAACCAGTTTCATCCTAACTATTTTTTTATTTTAAAAGTTATAAATTTATTTTTATTTTTCTTTTAAAGTGTAGAGAGAAAAAAATAATATCATAAAATTAAGGGACAAATATGTCTAATACTTTTGATGTCCATTTCACCTATCCTTAATTTTTACTTGTCCATTAGAACCATTTCTTAAGGAATCTTGGACAATTGACCCATTTTATCTTTTTTTCTTCCCTATATGTATATTAATTTGGGAAAAAGAGTCTTAATATGAACGCGCGATTGGGGGATACTTATATTAATTGGGGGATATGAATTACTAACCCCATCCAATAGTGTCCGCTAAGGGGTATTTTTTTGGGGAGGAAATACTAAAATACCCTTCCATCTAAATTAAAATTTAAAACTAAAACTAAAAATCAAAATCAAATCCTAACATGTTCTTAAAAATATGTTAAATTGAATTGTTGTTGAGCAAGAAGAAGAAGAAATGGCTTCATTGAGAAGGTACATGATACCCAATCATATTTAAAGTGTTGTTGTTGTTTTAAAACTTCGTTTGGGTTAGAATCATAAACTGAAACTTTTCAGTTTCAGTTTCAGTTTCAATCCACTCCTGGCTTGTATTCATGATGAATACCCTACTGTTTTTTGTGTCGGCATGGTTTTTAGGATGAATACCATGATGATATCTGGTGTCGGCATGGTTTTTCAGGATGAATGCCATGCTGATACTAGTGCCGGCATGGTTTTCAGGATGAATGCCATGCCGATACTAGTACCGACATGGTTTTCAGGATGAATGCCATGCCGATATCTAGTGCCGGCATGGTTTTTCAGGATGAATACCATGCCGATACTAGTGCCGGCATGGTTTTTCAGGATGAATACCATGTCGATACTTGCTATTTCAGACAGATTTTCTGTATGTTTTTGTCCTCAAATCGGCACGATACACTTGGGAATCGACCATGCCGACACTACTACCGGCATGCTAGATAATGAACTTTCTCTGCCGGCAGTATACTTACAATTTCAAAATTGGGGGATATTGTGTATCGGCATGGTGAAAGTATGAATACCATGTCGATTTGGTCCCTACCGGCATGGTATTCGTACTTTTACCATGCCGACACTGAGTTTTTCAGGCGTAACAATGGCGGATTCGATGAAAAAAATTAAATTTAAATACATTAATACCTATATATGACTAATTGGAGCACTTGTATATTCAGCTTGTTTACTTTCCTGGTTGGTTCTTCACCGGAACCTTCATGATCATAAATATCTTGATTTAATGTTGTTGCATCAACAAATTCAATGATAATGATTTATTCTTATGATTATCAAACTAATCTATTAACTTACCTAATTATATTTAACAACTAAACATGATTAGTGAAGGGTACATTAGGAATTAGTTAAAATACATGGATAAGGGGTGACTCTGATTTACTATTTATATCCCGTTTTTGTCTTTTTCCTCTATCCCCCAATTAATATAAGTATCCCCTAATTGCGCGTTCCTTAATATGGTAGGGGATTAGGTTTCCCAGTTGTTAGAGTTCTCCCTTATATACACTTTCAAATCAGGGTTTGCAATCAATGTTAGCTTAGTAACAAAGCATTCAATATTCACCGTTAGATGAAAACCTGATCAGATTCAAGCTAATATTTCTCAACCGTTAGATCGAAAACTTAGCTTGTCACACACAAATCAAATGTCCAATTTTGGGTTTATGAACCGTATCCAAACATTAACATTTGTCGATTCAACAAGTCAACCAAATAGTTAGCCATATGATTACTCTCATATCAACCTTATTCTTATTCACCATAACTAGATCAAATGACTCAAATGAACTAGTTAGAGAGTTGTTCAATTGCAAGGAAATATTATGTAACTATACAAGACACAATTGAAGCAAAATCGGTTTGATTCACTCGAATCGGTTCATGAACTTTATACCACGGTTTGCAAAAGCATTCCTTAATTTATTTAAACATTAGTTAAAGAACAACCGACTTTAGATATAACCTGCTCAAGTTCACGGACTGAGTTCGCGGACTTAAGCTCATGGAAGGAGTACACAAACTCCAGCAGAAAATCTCGGGCCGAGAAGTTCCGCAAGTTCGCGGACTTGGCTCACGCCACTTCCAACTTCAATTGATCAACAAAGTTATCAAACTTTGGTTCAAGGAATAGGACTTATGCATATATGTGTTTCCACAACAATGCTTATATCCACCAATGGTTATGTAATCTAAACTCTCATTTCAATCATTTGAAACATTCTCAGAGAACGTTATATAGTCGTTATTCACAGACCATTTTTCGTCAGAGCAATTTTCAAAGTGATTGAAACATAACATGACTTTCTTCACTTGGTAAAGATGAATTCGGCTAAAGCGAAAGTTTACCAACACACATTTCGAGAAATAGATAGGCGAGATAAACTCGGCTCGAAATAACAAATGTGTATAATGAAAGTCTATATATCAAAACGACTTTTGTCTCAATAGTGGGAGATAGAGTAAATATACTTTTGAGTGACAGATAAGTTCAAGTCTCCATATACCTTTTAGTCGATGAAGATCCACCAGTTCCTTGAGTAATCCTTCGTCTTGAATGATGATTTCCATGGAGTCTTGATCTCAACTACACTTTCTATCCTAATCCAAGACCTTAGCTCTAATAGGCTAGTAATCAAGACTTATAGTTTTGATCACTAATATTGACAAACATGCTTGAGATAGCAACGCATGCGAGTTCGACCGAGCAATGCTCTAACAATCTCCCCCTTTGTCAATTTTAGTGGAAAAACTATTAATACATATGGAATACAAAAAATAAATAAATTAACTTTTGTAGCTCCTATTCCACATGCCTAATCTTCAACATTACTCGAAATCTTCGTCACTTCCAAGTACTCAAATTATCCCAAAGGTTGTAAGTTTAGCATCATCGTTGTTGAAAATTCGTAGCTATAACAACAAGAAAACAATAGTTCTCAATCATTGTTATACAGTGTCATAGTATCATTATACAACGTCAAAGTTCAATTGTATCACAAGTTCAACAACAATACTATGGTGATATGTATCACTCCCCCTTAGTCAATACTCCATCTCACATGGAAACCACTCCCCCTTACATAATGATCCGAAAACCATATGTATTTGTAGTATGGACAACATATTAATTCTCCCCCTTTTTGTCAATAAAATTGGCAAAGGTACAAGAACGGGATCCTAATGAAATTTTCAAAAGAGACATTTCATGACCAAAAGAAAGAACACACATCATCTTTTTTAGATGCAATCATAAAGCCGAATCTAAATGCATTCATCAAGGAGTTTAAAGATATAAGATAACCCCTATAATATTCCACAGCCGCACTCCCCACAAAGATTTGGCAATTAAGCGCAAGTTCAAAAAGAACTCTCCCCCATAAAATGTCATTCCCGAAAGAACAACAAGAGCGACCTTAATTTCGAAAGAAAAGAAGGATTTATTTGGACATAACAAATCACATACAAGTATGAATTTGAATCCAAAAAGTTCAATTAAATTAACCACAAGAGAACCCATGAATAATTTAATCGACAAATGCTCAAACATAAGTGAACTTATGGAGACTTAAAAAATACAATTAGATTAGTCACAAGAGAACCCATAATTAATCTAATTGAAATACACAACCAAATTAATCACAAAAGTAATCAATTTAATTGGTCATGCTCGACATAAGAAAACTTACGGAGCAACAACCAAATAACCAAACAAGATGATTAACTTAGTTGAAAATGCTCGACATAAAGTACCTTACGGAACAACAACATAGCTAATAAAAAATAATCAACTTGGTTGTTTAATGCTCAACATAAGACACTTTACGGAGCCTCACAGTAATACATAAAATATTCATCAGGGAAGATCAATATTGTAGAATACACAAGGATTCATTCTATTTTCCATCACTATTTGCACAATGACATACAATAGACATAATCCTTGCAAACAAAAGATTTTAACCTATCTTCCATCAATAATTGACAATATAGGCTTAACTTTTGTATTTGTCAAAAGTCCATTCATTCTTTTATCAATACATGCATATCGACATACGAAAGACTTTACTTTTGACAAGATATGGGAGGGTCAAGTTCACGGACGTAAACACACAAATCCCATAACAATATTGCAATATATAAAACCATAAAGATTAATACTGCAAAAATCATCTTCCAAACAAGTTTAGAATTTAAACCAATAAATCTAAAAACATGAAGATGAAAACGTTGGACATAGCTATGTGTAATCACAATAATAGCTATTCCAAACTCTAGTAATCCTTCTCAAAAATAAGAATAAATTCTCATAAGAAGTTTCCTAGGCAACAAGACAAACTCGTAATGCACATACAAGATGATTTGTCCTTATAGGGTAGAATCAATCTTTTTCGCATGTATTTACACCAATAATATCTACCAAAGGTGTATAAAAATATTTTCTTAACAAAGAAGAACATACAAAGTCAATAACGACTATGCACCGTAGTTCACAAAGGATGATTGTGAACATTCAAGAATTCCATAGCACTGCGTACTACTTTCCATTCTTGAACTTCCTTCTTTGTGATTCACCAACAACATTCTTGTAAAAGCTACAAATTATCTTAGAAGAGTAGTACTCCCAGAATTCAAGTTCCCAAGTTCAAGAGAAGTGAGGAACAAGTGCAACGAAACGGAGCAAAATACTCAAAAACAAGAGACGGGACAAATACCAATCTTAACTCATCCAAATATAAGGTTTCACATCTCCATTTTTAAGAGAATACAAAGAGGAAGAGAATGCAAAAATAATGAGGTCAATCCGAGTTCGGACGAAGAAGTTACGGCCAAAACAAGTGTACCGAATATCGACGTCAAGTATGCATACGGGTTTGCAAACGAATTTTCGTATCCTGAAGCAGTATGCACACAGGGTTTGCGAAATTAAACCCCTGGATTTTGGTTTTAAATTATTTTATGCATACTTGGTATGTGTACCATGAAGTCCAAACATCCCGAACTAATGTTTTCAAACCTAAACATTTAAGAACCTTAAACACAGATCAAGTTAGGTAGAAATGAACGATGATCAAGGTACATGGATCATTATAAGTACTCAAACAAGTAATAAAAACATAAAACTTGCTCAAGTTTATAGACATACCTTTTTAGACAAGTCCAATTGAATTCGACAGCCTTACCGAATATAATTTGTGCGCCTCAGTTGTTGTGCTTCCCTCACCGTATACATAGCAGGGCATTTCTTGGTGAGGATGCACTTTCAACACAAACAATGTCTTGCTCACCATGGCACCAAGAAAGAGTTTCTTTCCAACAACTTTTAAATCTTTTAGTGTTGAGAAATACCCAAGGAACTATTTTTATAAGTCTATCAAAGAACTTCAAGAGAACCCAAAAAGATTTGTGTTTCTGATTTCTTGTTTCCAACTTATAAAAAACAGTTTCTGCAGATAGTTTTAGTACTGCGAAGGGAAACTCTTTTGATAAAAAGAGACGTCCTAGATTCTTCATAAAAGAAGACAATACTACTATCATGATAGGAAGTATCAGGAATTGAGCAACGAATCAATTCATGCTTTGAGGTGATACACTCAGATAACTGAGATTTAAACTCCTCTTGTAATTCATTTAGTTTATCACAACTAATTGGATTATGCAGAGGAGGAGCATTGCTCTCACTGATTAGTAAATCAATATAAACCTCAACATGAATATTATTCATCATAACTTGATTTAGCCTGTCAAGAGATTCTTGCTCTTTCTGGAGGTATAACTCAACATCAAGAGATAAGCTCTCAAGCTTCTTTTCAAGCCCTGAAAACACTTCAAGGGATTTTAAAACTGGTGGAGGTTTAGATAGAATTTCTTCTACAGATTTTATTAAATCGGTCATGGAAGAGAATTCTGAAATCCCTGGATCTGGTGGTGCATTTATTGAGATAGCACTACTGTCCATAGAGTCAGATTGCTACAAACACATACTTGTAACGTGTTTGCCTGCTCTGATACCAATTGAAAAGGCGGGGGTACAACAACCACACCCAACAATTCGATTAGCAATCTGTATGGACAAACTCCAATATACTTTCTAGAGAATCAACTAGACAGTCAGACTCAATCTAGATAAAATTATATCAAAGAGTTTATATCTCAATCTCTCGATTTGATATTTACTCAAGCAAATAGAAATCTGCGAGTCTTTATCAAAGAGAGATAACTTGGATGGTACCAACGACCAATATCCAAGTGTCAATCAATTTAAATCAACAACCAAAAGGTCGGATATTCTAATTGATTGAACAACGCACAACCTGTGATATTTCAATTATATAAACAAATATAATGGGGAAAAGAAATAACACATACACCAGAATTTTGTTAACGAGGAGACCGCAAATGCAGAAAAACCCCGGGACCTAGTCCAGTTTGAACACATATTGTATTAAGCCGCTACAGACACTAGCCTACTCCAAATTAACTTCGGTCTGGACTGTAGTTGAACCCCAATAAATCTCACACTGATCCAAGGTACAGTTATGCTCCTATGTCTCTGATCCCAACAGGATGCTACGTACTTGATTCCCCTAGCTGATCTCACCCACGACTAAGAGTTTCTACGACCCAAAGTCGAAGACTTTAATAAAAAAATCTGTATCACACAGAAAAGTCTACGGTAATAGATAAATCCGTCTCCCACGAATATACCTACGAGTTTTGTTTCGTCTTTTGATAAATCAATGTGAACATGAACCAATTGATAAATCAGACTTATATTCCCGAAGAACAACCTAGTATTATCAATCACCTCACAATAATCATAATCGACGCAGCGAAAAAAAATATTGCGGAATCACAAACGATGAGACGAAGTGTTTGTGATTTCTTTTATATCTTGCCTATCGGAGATATCAATCTCAATCCAATTATTACAATTGTACTCGTACGATACAAATAACAAGATCAGATCACACAACTATAAGAAAGTAGTATCGGCTTGGCTTCACAGTCCCAATGAAGTCTTTAAGTCGTTAACCTGGTTTAGAAGAAGAAACCAAAAGTTAAAGGAGAATCAACTCTAGCTTAGCACAACTAGTATCACACAGAATGTGTGGGGATTAGGTTTCCCCGTTGCTAGAGTTCTCCCTTATATACACTTTCAAATCAGGGTTTGCAATCAATGTTAGCTTAGTAAAAGCATTCAATATTCACCGTTAGATGAAAACCTGATTAGATTCAAGCTAATATTTCTCAACCGTTAGATCTAAAACTTAGCTTGTCATACACAAATGAAATGTCCAATTTTGGGTTTATGAACCGTACCCAAACATTAGCATTTGTTGGTTCAACAAGTCAACCAAATGGTTAGCCATATGATTACTCTCATATCAACCTTATTCTTCTTCACCATAACTAGTTCAAATGACTCAAATGAACTAGTTAGAGAGTTGTTCAATTGCAAGGAAATCTTATGTAACTACACAAGACACAATTGAAGAAAAATCGGTTGGATTTACTCGAACCGGTTCATGAACTTTATAGCCACGGTTTGCAAAAGCATTCCTTAGTTTATTTAAACATTAGTTCAAGAACAACCGACTTTAGATATAACCTTCTCAAGTTCGCGGACTTAAGCTCATGGAAGGAGTACACAAACTCCAGCAGAAAATCTCGGGCCGAGAAGTTCCGCAAGTTCGCGGACTGATTTCGCGGACTTGGCTCACGCCACTTCCAACTTCACTTGATCAACAAAGTTATCAAACTTTGGTTCAAGGAATAGGACTTATGCATATATGTGTTTCAACAACAATGCTTATATCCACCAATGGTTATGTAATCTAAACTCTCATTTCAATCATTTGAAACGTTCTCAGAGAACGTTATATAGTCGTTATTCACAGACCATTTTTCGTCAGAGCAATTTTCAAAGTGATTGAAACATAACATGACTTTCGTCACTTGGTAAAGATGAATTCGGCTAAAGCGAAAGTTTACCAACACACATTTCGAGAAATAGATAGGCGAGATAAACTCGGCTCGAAATAGCAAATGTGTATAATGAAAGTCTATATATCAAAACGACTTTTGTCTCAATAGAAGGAGATAGAGTAAATATACTTTTGAGTGACAGATAAGTTCAAGTCTCCATATACCTTTTAGTCGATTAAGATCCACCAGTTCCTTGAGTAATCCTTCGTCTTGTATGATGATTGCCATGGAGTCTTGAGCTCAACTAAACTTTCTATCCTAATCCAAGACCTTAGATCTAATAGGATAGTAATAAAGACTTATATTTTGATCACTAATATTGACAAACATGCTTGAGATAGCAACGCATGCGAGTTCGACCACCATTCCTTGGATTAGTATAATCATGCTTTTAGTTTAAATCATGTTTAGTAAGGAAAAAAATAGCTTAATTTCTTGATACTTTCAGTACGAGTACCTAAAATAAATTCATTTTGCATATTTCCTCTCCTACATCAACATTATAAAGACTACTGTGCTTACGTATTTCGTATTTTGTGGTTTTTGAAAGTGCTAGTAGATTGGTGTGGTAGTGGTTTCCTGGTGCTGGTAGTAGTGGTGGTGTTTGGATTGGTGGTAATATTGGAATTTGGTGATTTGCTGGTTTGTGTTTGTGTATTTGTTGTTCTACTGATGGTAATGGTGGTGGTGTTGGATTTTATAGATGTAAAGTTCTTCAAATGTTGAATTTGTGTTTGGATTTTGATTCTGAAACTGGTATAATTTTACTTTATTTAGGTTTAGATTTTGATTTTAATTTCATGATGTTTACAAGTTTCATGATATTTGTTGATTTTTAATTTATAATATTTGATGTTGTGGTGGTGGAAGGTGTTGTTGGAGCGGCGCTATTGGATGTTGCAGCGGTAATATTTTTGGTGAATGTTGATCTTGTTGGTGGCAGTGGATGTTTTATTCCCCCTTATGTTCCTGAAGACCTCCTACTCTTTGGTCAATGTGGGATGCTCACCTTTCATAACCGTTAGACATGTCGCAGAGCTCCTTTGGGTCCTCGTGCACCAATGTTTCGCAAGAAGTCCTATTCCAGAATGTTCAACTTCTTGAAGAGGTTGTTGTTTTGAACTTTTATGACATTTTTCTATTTTGAACAACCTTTTTTTGCATCTTTTTTATGTTTCATACTCTTTGGTTGTTTTTTCTAATGCTTTTTGGTTTGGACTTGTTATGTTTTAATGACATTCATTTTGATTTATTTTTGTGAATGTTATTATTGTATTTCTTAAGGATATGTCAGTTTGAAGGTTCCAAGTTTATTGGTTTTTACAGGAAACAAACTTATGTAAATAGTATCAACTCCCATTGTTGACCCAATTGCTTGAGATTAACTTCCATTGTTGACACCACTTAATGGGATCAACTTCCACTGTTGACACACCATAATGGGATCAACTTTGGTTGTTGATACTATAATCTGGAAACATTTTCCTGGATTTCATCTTTTTGGGTCAACTTCCATTGTTGACACAACATAACGGGATCAACTTTCACTGTTGACACTCAGGAAATTTTTTGCATGGTTTTATGTATATACAAAAGTTAACTCCACGAGCTATACATGCCTGCAATCTTCAATACTTAAATTCATTCACTTCATAAGAAACCAATAATTCATGATTCATGATAGATAGAAGTAACATGTAAGCCAATTAAATTTTTCAGACCATAAACAAACCTACATTTAACTAAGATTTTAATAAGTTTTGGTATACTAAGATGTTTCTTTTTCATATCATGAACAAACTATATTAGCTATCACTTACAGACACACACTAGTTTAACGGTTCAACTGAGTCTTGCAATTGGATTATTTCAATTATCTTTTTGTTCTTCGCATTTCGTTTTGGTTCTTTAACTTTCTTAATCTCTTGCGATACATCTTCTTCTTGATTCTTCTTTTTTGCCCTTGGTGATCTCCACAACATTATCTTTTCTCAACCTGGGTTTAACAACAATGATAATTAGCATTCATATTTTCAGAATAACGAGTAGTTTTTTGTATCAAATTGGGTTGTTGATCCCAGTTATTTGTGCCAACATTTAAGTTTTATGGAATCAACTACTGTTGTTGATACCATTTACTGGGAAGACATAATAATGTTTAGTTTCTGAAATTATTTTTCATCCTTCTATTTGTCATTCATTTAATCCATGCTAGGAAATAATTAGATATGTCAAATTATTGAACTCTTTTGCACACAAAGATGCATCACTTATGCTCCAAACATTGAGAAACTAAATAGAAAGAAGCTTGATCACAAAGAACTGTTTGCAGAGCTGGTAGTATCACTAGGTTCTTGTTTTTTGCACTGATAGACAACTTTTAGATGAAAACTAACAAGTTGCCAGTATACTAGAGAAGATGACGCCTCAGATACCATATACGACTAAAACTATAAGATCGGACTCTCGTTGTAATCGACGTCGACAGTAAGAATTGTACGTGTGGCTGTTATACAAACATTGTTTCCTAAAACCTCATAATGATCATAACTTCAACTAAGAGACATACATAAAAAAAAAATAAACAAGCAACAAGGAACAATAATCTACTACATCACATTAATATCACAAATACATCACAGTTAACAACATAAGTTGATTTTTGCTACTACCTAAATTGTTTGTTAATTAACATCAATAATAGATTTTTTACCTGTAAAATTGATTTTTACACGAACATCATAGTCAATTTTAGTTTCGATCACATGCAACAGTAAACAACAACAAAATTAGTATCAAATTGATCAAAAATTAATAATCTATCAAAAAATTGAAAATTAAAATCAGTGAATCAAACAAGCTGGACAAAATAAAAATTTAATAACAATAAACGATACCAAACTAAACATGCAAAAAGTTTTCAGAAATGAAGAACAAATTTCAAAATCAACTTTAAACGATGACAAATTTCAAAATTGACGAACATCAACCAAAATCAAACATTTTTAAAACTAATTTCGAATAAATCATGAGTAATCGTTCTTTACCTTTTGTTTGCATCAATTATTTCAAAAATAAAAATTGATTTCAAAGTTAAACAGGAAGAAACCTAATTTTCATTATCTATGTGGCGATTTTGATCTTCTTTAAACTAAAGCTAATATCTGTAATCTAGTTTTGTAGTGATTTTGTTTCCATTTGTTGAAAATCGACAACTATTTTTCAAAAAAATTTCGTTCGGTTTCAAATCTGGTTTTGAGAGAGAGAGAGAAAAGAAGAAAGCGTCTAAATCGTTTATTCTGTTCATAACGGGTATAACATGTGATATATTGAAGGGCACTTTAGTAATTTAATAATTTGGATTTCTAGCTTCTAAAAGGAGTAGGGGTATATTTATTTTGGGGAAGGATATATTTGTTGGATGTGAAATATAAGGGTATTTAATTAGTGTACCCAATTTAATTTGAACTTTTATAAAATTCCAAACATGATAAGTGCCTTTTTGAGTTTGCAATTTTTGAACCAATCATACGTTGCCAAATGTCCTCGCCAAAACTCTCGTTTCACAAAACTTAAAAAAAAAACTTATTTCGTCCAATAGCAAGTGGGATTTTCCTCACCGTTCAACATGAGAGCTTTATTTTTCTAGGTCTTCAAGTCTTTAGATTATCATAGTGGGGTTTGGGGGCTGAGCCGGCGGTGGGGCCGCCCAACTGGATGGGCCTACCCTGGAGGTGGGGCCTAGTGGTCCCTTGATAAAAAAAAAGAGAGAAGACATACTTAAAGCTAATAATCTTATTCACCAAGGAAGGGTGCTATCAATCATCATCGATGCATATGTGTTCATCAAATTTTCTCATCAAATACCGCAAGGTGGAACATAAATATCGTCTTTTCTTTATTTGAAGCTCTAATTGGTAGATTATTCTCAACACCTCAGTCCACCAAAGTTATGAAGACATGCTGATACAGACCTTAGAGAAAAATGATAATTTCTCTGTCAAGTATGCATACATGAAAATGTTTGAGGAGAGAGCCCAAAATAACTCAATTGGTCACAGAATGCAGCGGATATTCAAAAAGCTTTGGAAGCTTTCCACTCTTCCAAGAATAAATCAATTCTTATGGAAATGCATAAAGAACATACTTCCTACAAGATATAAACTTGTAAATGTGATTCAAAATCTATATGTGATTCAATATCTCCTTCTCGTATCATCACAGAATGTACGTTTTCGAAGGAAGTGTGGTTTGCTACTCTGGTTTATGGGATTACAGATGAACAATACTCTCAATTTGGTTGAATAGATCTATGAAGCTTTTGATAAGTTTCATGTTAAGCTAATCAAAGAAGAGGTGTTATGTAGAATTTGCTATTGTGGCTTGGTGTATCTGGTCATCAAGATGCGATACAGTTTTTCAAGGGAATGACTCCTCATCAGAAACAATCATTCTGAGGTGCATGAAATATTTAGTTGACCGTGAATCCAGATCAACCATAGATAAAAGGACAACAAATCGTCAAAGTAAAAATAATCTTCACTGGATTCCCCCTATGGCGGTTTGTACTATTAACTCAGTTGGTTCTTTTGATGTTAATAATAAATCTGGCGGTATTGGTCTAATCTCACGTAGTTTTACAGGGTCACACCAGGGATCAAAATGTATCTACCTAGCTGATGTTGTTTGTGGAGAAAGCTGAATGCAAAGGATTATGGGAAGCAGTCAAATAGGCAAACGACTTGGGAATAGAGATGTGCATTTTGAACTTTACTCTTAGCTAGTGGAGATGCAGTTAACAATGAAATATTCAACATAGACTGGAAGATCCAAAATTTAATTCTTGAAATAAAAAATTATTTTAGAATTTTTACCTCCTAAGAATATAAGTATGTGCCAAATAAGAGAAATAAGGTTGTCAATTTACTATCTAAACTAGCTAGAGTTAATAGAATGAGTGGAATGTGGCTTATTTCACCTCCCAACAATATCCATGATCAACTGCTCGAAGATTCAAAACATGTAAACTCTTAATTCTTATTTAATAAATTTCTCCGGTTTCAAAAGAAAAAATAAAACTTATCAAGTATGCGCCGTACTGGCATCATAATCTATGGAACTATTATATAAACCTGGTTTCGCTATTTACGAGTAATTAATGCACCAAAACCTAATTATTACCAACACAAATAGGCTTAAGTTCGTAACTCATACTCCCTCCCGGGGCGGAGGCTGAAATCTATTATGTAAACCTAGTTTCATTATTTACGAGTAATTTATGCACAAAACCTAATTAGGACCAACATAAATAGTTACGGGCTTAAGTTGGTAACTTGCACTCCCTCCCCCGTCCCAATTTAGTTGAAGGCTTAGGATTTTATGCAGATTAAGAAAGATGAAAGAGACTAAGTTTTTCCCAGATATATCCCTTAATATAATTCTTAAAATATTTGAATCTATTAGTTTTTATTTCTTGTGTCTAGTGTGTGATTTCTTAAAATATTTAAGTCTCCTAAATTTTTGTTTCTTGCGTATGCTGTATGAACTCAATGCAGGAAAAATTAGGAAAAACTTCGGGAAAATATGAAAAACTTTATCAATTTTAAGACTAAAAATAAACCCTAGATCTTCAACTAAGTTGGAACGGAAGGAGTATTTTTTTTATACATCATTCTTTTTCTTTTGATAAAAGGAAATTCTATAGAACTAAAGCTATCACACCGTAGAGCCTTTCTTTGGATTTCTTAACATCTTAAGTCTACACACATATCATTAAACTTGTATAAATACTTAGCTTATTAGTATGTCGTATTGTTACAGGCTTACCAAATATAAGATAAAGATGAACTAGCAAAGATAAAAGAATTATGACTATGATACAATTTTCTAAAAATAACCAAAGCTTTAAACTTAAAGCAAACTACCTATCAAAACTTAATATCCTATTATAATTCATACTTGCATGATGGTCTTGGTTTTTTTTTTAATCATAAATATGCAAAGTGCATTAAAAAAAGAAGAAAACATTATGTAGGATGATCCTTCTCTAAAAGACAAAGGATGAACTTGGGAGGAACACCAATCCAAGATTGCTTAACTAAACTAGACTTGGCATGCTTTGCAAGAGCATCAGTCACACTATTACACTCTCTAGAAACAAAAATACACTTAAGACCCTAATAGACTCTAATTATCTACTTATATCCAAGAGGAGATTGAAGTCCTGCCATTTAGAGAGAACAAAATTTGAAAACACAGCTCCAATGACAAGTTTACAATCCCATTCAACTATTACATTAACATAACCTTTCATCAAAATCCAGTGAACCGTTTGAAGGAGAGCAAAAGCTTCATTCTGCGCATCTTTGCCTTTCATCCAGCTCACCACTGCCTCCACGTATTTTCCTGCATGATCTTTAATAATTAGACTAATACCAACAGTTTTCTTAGAAATGTTAAAATCTTCATCAAAATTTATTTTTATTCAGTTTGGGGGTGGAGGATTTCATATATCCGTTTCTAGATTCCTATGTTTTTTCCTGCAAAAATTGTCAGTATTATGAACAAAAATATTATATTTTTCACAAAATCTCTGTATGCAGTCTATTATGTTGTAAGCGTAAGTATCTTTTTGATCAAATTCTTTATTGCATTTGTGCTTCCAAATCTGCCACATTATTACAGTGGCCAAGTTGATGATGTAAGGATTTCTGAAAGAGATAATACTTCCTCTTTGAATGCATGATATAATCAACTCTTGTAAGGACCTTGTTGAGATTGGGAATGGATAGTTTCTCAAAGAAGAGCAAACCATATGGATCTAGCCATATCACATTGAATAAGAAGATGAAAATCATTTTTTGCTTGATGATGACAGAAAGGACATTTATACTCTTCAATTTGAAAATGTCTGCCAATTCTACTCGTAGTCTGCAAAATATCACTCAGACATCTCCACAGAAACAAGTTTAACTTGTACGGGGCTTTGGATGCCAAATCTTTAACCAAAATTCTGCTCCTCCTTGCTGACTCTGCAATTATTATTTATAATGAGCCTTTTGTAAGTATACTTCACAAAGAATATGCTATTTGTAGTTAATCCCTAATAAATAGAATCCACAACACCTGTGTAAGGAAAAATTTAGTGTCTTTTATTTCCTTTATTGGAGCTCGAGAAAACTTCTCTTGCAACATTTGTTGATCCATTGAAAACTATTTTGAACAATGAGAGACTGAACTATTGAGTTTTGTTTAATATGTTGATGATCATTAACCAAATCACCGGGCCTTTTATTTCCTATCCAGTTATGCTTCCACATCTTAAGTTTTGAGCCATTACATATACTCCATAAATGAAACTGTTTAACTATTTGCAGACGTTTTAAAATACCTTTCCATATACAAAACTCATTTGAGTTGATATTGTCAATTAAATGGAAATAACTCGTGACGTAGAGGCACGACATGCGACAAAATAATTTTTGGTCATAATGATTTAAATAAATACTACAAACTATGATAAGACTTATTTTAACCCATGAGAACTTATAGCTATGAAAATCTTAGATATTTGTCTTTCTAAATTTGATTACACTTGCAATCGATTAAAATAATAATGTCTAACAAAAATGCTAGGTAAATTATTATTTTTTGCCTTAGAATAATTATTTTTTAGTCGATCCCCAAAGATCGGTGGTCTTTGATACTAATTTGTGTTGTATTCTGATATTTATACTAAATCTTTATCGGATGAGCAATAAACGTAATTATATCCTCCCAGAAATTTTTCCTCGATCACTGGCACTATCGTCATGTGTTCGTTATCCATATGCTCTGGTGATTTTGTTCTTGTATTATCCCAGGCCATCTCCATTGCATGGTTTTTGTGAAGCCACAAATCCATTCTCTCATTCTCTTCACGGATTATCAATATTTTCGTGTACATATGATGCATGAAGTATGGTTTTCCTTCATTTTCCTCCTCAAAGGAACATCGATATCGTTGTCTCAATTCCTCGCGATATTCTTCAGCAGCCTCGATAAGTTTCTTATCCCTTTGTCAGCTTTAGATTTAGATTTCTGCAAAAGGTGTCCAGGTATAAATTCCGGGAGGAGAACCATTTGTTTCGTCTCATCTTGGTTCACGGAGTCCAAGTGTTTGTATGCCTTATTATTCATTGCAAAGTCTTGTCCATATATTTGTCATACCGCCGTTTCTTCTTGGACATTTTGTTTGTCTGAGTTTCCGGACTTCCACTGTGCTCTTTTGGTTTTTCTAATAATGTGTTAATCATAAAGCAGTCGTCTTAATTGGTTAGTATTTCAATGAATAAAACGGTAGTGGAATATAATCAAGTGAATAAAATGGTAGTGGAGAGGAAGATTAAAGGAGTTATATTGTGTTCAAGGCACTGCTTTTAACCATAAGTCCGTTCTTCCCTTATTTCAGCCATAAATATTTTACCATATTTGAATCTCATCAACTTAAAATAGGAAAAAAGTGAGTTGTATAAACCCTAATTATGCAACGCATGTCCTAAATTTTAGCCTCAATTAGGATGCCCCTGTTTGTAACGTTTCCTGGTGGAGTAAGTTCTCAAAAGGATAGCATCCAAAGCGACCGAGATACAAAATGACCGATTTAGAGAAATTAAAATAGTTAAATGCATAGAATCGGGTTTCGTTTCTTTCAATAATGTCGATAATGATGAAGGTATTGCTTGTTTCCTTAAATCTATTGATCTCTTAATCTTCTTCATAAAAATAACTCCAAATCAGGAGTTGAAAAGCTGGAGGTGAATCATGAGAATGAAGAAGGATTTGGTGATAGTGATGGGTAAGTAACTAAAGGTTTAGATGACGACGCTCAATCGTGTTGTTATGAAGGAAAAGACAAACATGATCAACAAAATAAAAAAAAATAGTAGATGCAGAGGAAAAAGGAAACCATCCAAAAAGTCAGGAAGGTTCATGAAAAGATTTATGTTCAGTGTCAGTGTAGCTTTTGAAAGGAATGCAGTCCCAAGCTAGATTGTTGTCTCATTTGCAAAGTTGCAAAGAATGCAAGCTTGTGAGTCTTCATGGCTTGAACATAATATTTCCTTTTTCACTAAAATTAAAAATTAAATTAGGCCTATAATTGAAGTGACAATTTTTGGTGATTCATTATTTGGATAGATCTCAATTGTACATATTTATTTTTATTTTTCCATTATTTTCAAAAAAGAAAAAAATGAGTCAAATGAAAATGAATTTTCTGGATTTTTTGACATAACGTGCTTTGTTCGTTTCAGGTTGATGAAGGGCAGTTAATTTATTTTAAGGAAGAAATAAAGCTTTTACATGTTGTAACCGCAATTTTTCTAATGTTATTTTTTGTAGGTTGATAAAGGTGGGATACTTCGATTTGTAAAAGATATGAGTCAATCTTTTATTTTTATTTTTAAATGGAAAATATGAGTTTTAGTTGTAGCATTTAATTGGTAACGATGTTTTTGTTGGCATATTAATTTTTTTAATTGGTGAGGAACTAATTATGAGGGTTATCAATGCATATATCCGTAATTGAATGAGGTTACAAATCTTATATCTGTCGGATGTCTTTGGCTGCGATGAGACTGGGATGGTCGGATGTAACGTTTGTCTCTCAAAATGTTATCCAACTGGTGAATGCTCAAAAACCCCTTCTGTTCTGTAATTCAACTTTTTTTTTGACTCATATCTTTTTGCATTCGACTCTATTTGAATTAAGATACGTGCATATTTCGTAATCATATTTAACTGGTTATCGAATAAAAATAAATTGTTTTATTTTTTATGTTGGAAAAAGTTCTAATGTTGATATTTATTTCCAGGTTGATAAAAGATGGATAATCTGTTAAGATATCTTTAACAATAAATTTTTTGTATGCTAATTTTTATAAGATTATTATTTTTTAATTTTTTTTATCGATTAAGGTAAGGATTTTTTTGTTGGCACATTAATTTTTTATATTGGTGAAGAGCTAATTATGAGGATTACTAATGTATATATCCATAATTGAAGGAGGTCACTAATCTTACATCCGTCGGATGTATTTGGATGGGATAAAATCTTTCCCTCAGCTACCGAGAACCATTATTATGAAACCCAAGATTTAGTTTAATTAGGTTTTTTTCGATACCCTAGAAACAACCATGACATAACGGACTTGTTTAATCGGATTTATGACTGACGTAATTTTTCTTTCTGACTTTTCAATCGTGTTCAATTGCGTAATAGGTTTCTACTTGTTTCAAGCCAAAATAATGTTCATACTTATATTGTAAAATTATCCACATAAAGCATCCAAATACCAACACTTAATCATTTAAGTAATAGTATGTACATATATTTATAAATATATATCTCACTTATGCTTCAGGATTTTATTTGTTCATTTCTATCAGATTCAAATTGCGACCACCGTACACAATTAATGCATAAATGATATTATGGTTTCATTTAATGTTTCTTTAGATAACTTGAGTTAAGAGGTTACAAAAAAGACGACCATCGGATGTCTTTGGACGAAATGAGACTGGGATGGTTGGATGCAACGTTTGTCTCTCAAAATGTTATCCGACCGTCCGAGGCTCAAAAACCCTTTCTGTTTTGTATTATAGATGGGTCTTTGTTATGAAAGTACTTTGCCTTTATAATCTGGAGAACAAAGCATTTGGATGAGTGATGATTTTCCAGGCCAACCTTGCTAGAAGAGTTTCATTGAAATTTTCAGTATTTTTAAGTCTCACTCCCCGAAGTCTCTTAGGCTTGCATATTGAGTTCTAAGCTTGAAGAATTAAACTTCTATTTTTTATTTTATTCCGCCAACAATTTCTCTAGGCTTTACCAATACTTTCAGTCACTTGTTTAAACTTCAAATTTCAAGATTTCAAGTGAAACCTATAGGGGGTAATCAAACAGTATTTCTACGGACTTTCATAGATTTTTAATTTGAGTGACTCCTGGAAATTCTATGAAAATCTAGAGATTTATTGTAACTCTCTGAGAGTAGGGCCTATGTGACTTGTATAGACCAAAAAATGAGACTTATGCGGAGACAAAAAAAATGAGACTTGTAGAAAGTTTATGCGATATGTATAATATCCCCTGATTAATTCCAAACATCTACCGATCTTTTTATTATTCACGTTACAATAACTATAAAAGTGCCATGAATACCTAATGAAATATGTGTCCATTGTCAAGATAAATCCTATTGTTGTCTTATGCCTAAATTTCCATCCTCTTTATTCCACTCATTCCACATGTTATTTGCTACACTATCTCGCT
This sequence comes from Papaver somniferum, assembly GCF_003573695.1. Taxonomy (NCBI): domain Eukaryota; kingdom Viridiplantae; phylum Streptophyta; class Magnoliopsida; order Ranunculales; family Papaveraceae; genus Papaver; species Papaver somniferum. The sequence goes on along the minus strand of NW_020624154.1, from coordinate 1,807,527 downwards.
ATTGATTTCCTATGCGAAGTTTTGTTATTGTAAAAGTGGCCCATAAGTGTATTACTGCACAAGGAGAAAAACAATGGTTCACTCCCAAAACCAAAAAATCTCCAGATTTCCAAGTCTCCCAAAACATCACCTATTGAGGAAAGATTTCTACCATCCCTATTTTCAAGAAAAGGTCTCTCCAAATCTCTGAAATAAAAAAATCAATGACTTTCAATTCTCCTTCGAATAATAGGAGTGTTGGAGTGACTCTTATGAAACCTTAATCCAATAACATGGAGTTTCAGAGAATTTAAATGATTTAAAAAAAAGTCTCTAACCGATAACAAGAGACATTAAGAGACTCTCCAAAAGTATCTATGGACTAACAGTGAATTCGCGAAATCCCCATAAGTCATTCAAAATCTCACTTGACTACCCTCTTCTAGTTTCTTATGTGATAATCTTTTATCTCTGTCTATATTTTATTTAATTCAGAACCATTTTACTATTAATGAATCAACTAATATTCGATTTCAAACTTTTTTTTTTTAGAAACGGATTTTTACATCAATTATACCGTCAAATTTCCTACGTGTAAACTATTAGCAGTTGGACCATACCTGCTAAAATTACTTTTTTACCCACACTAAAGGACCACACCTATTTCTTTTCTCTTATTTAAAAAATTTGGGGACCATTTCTTTCTCATATTTTTCACTTTAATACACTAACGAGACCACTTTTCCTTTAAGGATAATTTAGGAAAAAACATGAAAAATAACACAAAATAATTGATTTTTTTTCATTTTTGCGCAAAATCGAACAAGTTTATCTTTTTTAAACGGAAGAAGTATAAGACAAGGTCACTGAGACTCTGCCAAGAAATAAAACCATGTATGGGATGTTTATTGGCTGACCTCTAGGGAGGCCTTCTATGTGATTAAATGTGTAGGGCTACTTTTAGTGTGTCAAATTTGAAACTGATATTTCCGTACCTAAAGCATTCAACAACAATTTTTAAGGACGGTGAAATGACGAGGGAACAAAGTACAACACAATCTTTTCGATATCAACCTATTTACGAAACACCTTGTGTAATCTAATTCAGACAAGTACCTCTAAGGAGATTACTTTTCAACAAAGTGACACTGGGTATATAAAGTAGGCAACGAAACCGATCCTAACTATTAGGATCAAACCCAAATGTTGACATTTTCTACGGGATCCCGAAACCACCCGAATTAACGTACTAGTGCATTCACTTTATTATAACTAAAAAAATTATTATAACTGTTAAAGTACACAAAAATATTTTGTTAACAAGGAAACCACAAATGTAGAAAATCAAATAAGGGTATTTTGGTATTTTTATTAGACACATGTATATTTTTGCTACGTGTATATCCTTGCTGACTCAGCTAACTGGAAGTTGGATGAAAATGTACCGATGGGTGGAAACACTAATTTCAATTTATTTGGGGAGGCAATGCAAATTAGTGATCTTTACAGGTTTTGTTTTGTTTTGGTCAAATGTGATATGTTAGAGAGGACAACAAAGAAAATGATTTCAGATACTTTTTGACCTGCAGTATTTTAGTGAAGTAATGATTGTCAAATGTGTCTCTCAATTGTCTGGGTTTGGTGCAGCAGCTTATTGATGAGCGAGTAGGAGATTGTTTCATGCAGGAGCTACTAATAGACGAGTGTTTGGGTTTGGTGCAACAGCTTGAGGAGTGAGCATAGGAGTGCTTGAAGGAAACTCTCTGGCTGCTGCACAACTCATAATCATAAACAACATTAGTGTTAGTGTGTTAGTCAAAAAGAGAGCCATATCCCAACCTAAATTAATACTTAATTAGGATTAGTCCTATGGGTGCTAATCTAGTAACTAGATTAGCAGTTCATGTCATTCAGGACTACTTCCTAAGTCCTATGGGAGTGCTAATCTAGCAGCTAGATTAGCAGCCCACGCCAGCTGGGACCACTGCCCAACGTTGTTTGGTTCAGCGCTACCAATTTCAGATGTCAGATCAAATTTTGTGATTTTTGTGATCCGTGTGATTTTTGTGAGCGATGAACCATTCACCGTAAAGGTGATTTTTATGGCGCTGAACCATTCAACGCTTTAATCTCGCTGCTACTTCACCTGCGAGCACATGCTAGGAGAGAGAACTAGTGTTAACTTTTAGGCCACATTTTTTCCTTTGAATTGCAACACTTAACTGCTAATGTAGCAGCTCAATCTAGCCCATAGGATTTAGTCTTAAGTCGAGAAGATGTTGCTTCAATACTGACTCCTCACTCAAAGAACACTCAGTAACAATAGCTCAGAAGATTTTGCTTCAGTACTAACTCCTTACCCAAAGATAACTCAATCAATCACATTACCTTGCAAAAGAATAGGTTGAATACTCGCTCCAATTCATGGCAAGGTAGGTAAAAATGGTGTTGTCGTTCATGACTCACACCACACCCTTTTTACAACCACCCGTTTAACTAGAGCTTTCTCTATGTTAAAATCAACAGAGACGAAACCGTTCGATAAATCTTTAATTTTATCTTTTGCAAAAAGATATTGTTGCTTTATCCGACATGGGTAAAAGCAACACTGATATCAAATAACAAGAATGGACTTGTTTAGGCTAATGAACAATTCAATTCATCTTTCTGTTTTCTTTAAATCTAGAATTCTAAGAGTATATAAGAAGTTGCTTGAAAATACAAAGCAACTCGTGGGATAAAACAAAAATAATGACTTCTATTGATCAATTAACTAGTCTTACTATCTCGCATGATAAGAGTTTCAAACATTATAAAGTGTAACTACCAAAATTGATTCATTGGATGAGATTAAGACATCAAGTACTCTTCAAAATTGAAAGTAAAATTTTTATAGAAGGAAAAAGAGAAAAAATAATTCTAAAACCATTACATACTATTAAAATATCACATTTCTCACAATTTCACAGAATATATATAATGGGGTTTTTCCTTTCATGTATATTTCAGTTTACTTTAGTTTGTCTACACCACATCCGTGAAATATTAGTTGCCATGGCTATCTGACGCGTGAGTTGTTTCCGGTGGAAACATATGTTAAAAAAAAACTAGAAAATGACCGGGATTTGGATTTGATCAATCTCTATAACAAATGAATATGAATATAGATTATGGGGCTGATTATATATAGATGGAAGGGATCTGCCAACTTTAGGGGTTTTATTTTCTAAAGCTCTGTCAATTTTACCTCCCTAGTTTGAGGTTTATGACTTTTATTTAAGGCTTATGGATTTCTTCATCTACCCAATATAGAAGAATAAGGGGTGTCTAAACTGTATTAAAATACTAAATTACCCTTTACACACACCTTAATAGTTCCTTTTATCTAAAACAAATATAAAAACCTTAATCATTTCTATTAATAAACTTTAATTAATACCGAAATCTTTTTCAATTTCCTTGATAATCAAAAACTAAGACATAATCACAAAAACAATTCAATCCATTTCTTTTTGGGGGTTTTCAAAAATATTTCTCGGCGAAAAACAATTCGAATGATTGAGTTAAATCCCTTTAATCCGTTCATTTTAAGAGGGATTCATCAATGATTTAACTATGAATCTCTGAAATTTCTCATCAAATTATTCTGAAACCCAACCAGAGTCGGTTGATATATACATTAACATAAACCGATTATTTTTGATGTTCCCCAGAATCATTAGATATGATACACCTACATAAACCGATTTTGGGTTGATGTGATGAACATCAACCATAATCTGTATATATCAACCAATTCATTAACCATGTTTGAATTTTTGCACAAATCCTGAAATTTTTTTATCTTTATACTATAGATGAAAATACGAGTTGAACGCAAAAGAATGAGGTCATTCCGACATCGTACGAAGAAGTTATGAACAAAACAATCGAAGAAATGCCCAGATTTACAATCGGTTGACGTGGGCATTTATGTAAACCGATTCTAGCAAAAATAAATAAAGACAAACTCTTGAATTTTACAATCTGTCTATGTTCTAAGTCTTATGCACATTCCCTGAATCGGTTTACATGTGCATGAACGTATAACGATTCTGGGTTGAGTTTTTTCAAAAAAAAAATCAATTTCTTTTTCCATGTTTTGATGATGAATTAAGATCAGTTTATTTTTAGGTTAACAGGGTTAAATAACCACCCCAAAATAACACTAATTAATCAAGGGTAAACTAGGCATTAAGAAAAATAGGTGGCTAGGGGGTTTTATGAAATTATTTCCTAATGACTTTTTTTGTCTTTTAGTAACGGGCCTCAAATAAAACCTCTAGGCCTTAAACTGGGGAAGCAGTTTTAGGGTTTTACTTGATTTGTGTTTATGAATGGTTTTGAAGGATTTGTTATTCAACGCTGACAACAATTTAACGTTTACTATACCATATGCATCTTATTTGTCCCCGAAATTAGTTGAACGGGGTTTGGTAACTACGCCCAAATTTTGCAAATTCTTAAATTCATATTTAACGCTTAGTTTACAACAAATTATGTTAAATATGGATAATCACATTTGGATTGATTTGATTTATTGTTGTTGTATAGGATGAATCATGACCATCAGAAATGGATACATTCCAAAGCCGTTTTGCCAAACGAACAAATATGATGAGCGAAAAACCACGAGCTACTGAAGCAGAAAGGATAAGTGATGGCGAAAACAACATCAAGAAAAAAAAAAGTGACAAAGGATAAGTCATAGAGGATCATGTGTTTAGTCATGCACAATTATATGTTGCTTTATACAGAAGAGTCTCGAGAACTAAAACAAAAGTATTGGTCAAGAATGGGGTTACTTCGGATATCGTTGGAACATGTACCAATAATGTCATTCTCCAAGATGTCCTGATGTATTTTTGAGTGATTAAATTCTAAATCGAAAAAAATAATCATTTGTTATTGATGTATTATTGAGTGATACAGTTTATTACAGCGTCATATTTTTTCGAACATGGAAAATGCGTATGAAAAAGGCTATTATTTGCCAACGTGTAACGCACATGCACTCTGACTTGTACCTTCAAGCCAACTTTATAAGTGTTTCACTTTGAGTTATAGTAAAATTGAGTGCCTGATGATCTCATGTCGATACCAAACTATGTTGAGAAACATCAAGTGGTCTGATGGTTCTCAAGCTTCCTCCCATATTGGGAGGTTATGGATCGAACCCCTGTAACAGCATATATCCTAAACTAATATACTTAGGTGTAGTTCTAGGACCACTGTTCTAACCTATGAAAAAAAAAGATACCAAAACTATGCCACAATCTTAGAGCAAGGGGTATGAGATGAGAGCTCTCGTTCAAAATGAATGAGTTTGATCAAATTAGGTGATACTATAGGATGATAATACCCTCACATTTAGCCAAACTCCTTCACGCACTCTTTCACTTGAAAGAGTGTCCAACAGTCGAGATTAAGAGGCTAATCTTCAACCGCTTGAAAAGAAAACTCCTTGAGTGGATGATATTCAGTCTCTTAGGTTTTTTGCCCCAGCTTTTTAATTTCTTATTTCGCGGGTCTCATAATAACTTTATTATCAAAGAAATTAAAGATAAACTTGGGAGTAAGGTTGTCAATGAGTACCCATTACCCAGAACCGAAAACGAACTCGGTGGATTCGGGTACGGTTCCGGGTCCTAAAAATGGACCATTTAACAATTTAATACCCGAGGGTATTATGCGATTGGACCCAAAATCTTAACGGGTCCAAACGGGTAATACCCGTTGGGTACCTTCGGCTATCGGGTACCCGATTATTCATTTTTTTAATTCATTATTTAAGAAATATTATAAATATTTCGCTAGTTTTGGCTTTGATTTTTTCCATTTTTGTTTCTCTTTTTTACCGGTAATCTTTATTTAGACATTAATAAAGAAATAATAACAAACTTTTATAAAAATGATTGTGAATCAAGCGCAAAAGAGAAAGATATTAAGTTTTTGAGATTTTTTATAGATAGTCTTCTGAATACCTAACGGGTAACCGGAACCGATAGGTGCCCAAGGATGTTGTCGGGCCAGTTTCCTGGTCCACTAATGTAGGAACCATACTCAACTTGTATAATTGGATCCGGTTCTGGGTCCAATAGTACCCAGATGAACTTAGACTCATCGACAACCCTACTTGGGAGGCACATGTTTTGTCGTTTGGAGAGGAAAAATTCTCTCTAAGCAAATAAACATCAGCCTTTTAGTTTCTTAATTTGTTCACCCATGATAAAAAAAAATCACTCTTCAAACTAGTCCCTCATTCGATTTGGCAATTAATGAGTATTTTTAACCCTCATTCCATAGCTCTTGCTCTTAACAGAGTGTTTTTAACACTCATTCCATAGCTCTTGCTCTTAAGAGTCGACGACTTCAGATAAAAATCTTAAGTACTTTTGGCCACCAGGACTCTTGTTCTCAAGATAAAATCTAGAAATTAGCGCGAGCGAGGGATAAAGTTTAACTTTTTTTTTCATTTTTTTTATAATAATGAAAAATATTATGTTCAATTATTCTAAAGGGTTCTCATCAGACAAAAAACTTGTTGGTAGACGAGCAACAAGCTGGGGGGTTCCAACCCCTCAGAAACAGAGCACAAGTATATGAAAAACGGAGCACAGGTATATTGCGGTTCGGATTTTGCAATACAGTTTTTGAACCCGACCCGAGTATCTTAACCAACAGACGGATGTGTATAGTGAAAAATACTAGAACCCCCTACTATATGGGTTCAATATATAGAAGCCCCACAAAATGGATTATTCACTATCAACTCCATACTTTCACTTTTTAATATTTCTAGGCCCATAACTTTTATTTTTGGGTCCAGGTTTTGAATTCTTCCGGATTTGCTGACGTCAGCAATTTTTTTAATAAATTTAAAATACCAAAATTATCCTCCAGTATTTATAGTCGTTTTATAGTAACATAAACAGAAACAGAAAATCAAATCAATTTGTTTTTTAGCTCTCTCTTCTCTCTGCTCTCGTTTATTTTTTCTTCAGAAACAAAATTAGATTTTTTTCTCCACACGAATCGTTGCATTGAAGAACAAGAATTCGTTAGTTTGTTGCTGTGTTGAAGACGAGAGGAAGAACAACAATTTTTTGTTTTTTTCTCAATTTGTTGATGTTATTCACTGGATTTCAGATCTGACGAGATTGAGACAATGCATTGAAGAACAACAAATAGGTTTGTATCAATTTATCTTTTTTGTTTGTTTCAAATAGGTTTGATTTGCTAGCGTTTTTGATCGATTTTTTGATTTCGATCTTCTACTGATTTTCGATTTTTGTTTTATTTCGATTTTGTTGAGTCTGAGAAGAGGAAGAAGACAAGTTGGAATAGACAAATCAACATAGGTATGTTTTCGATCTAGTTTTCAATTCCATTGATTTCGATTTTTATGATTTGGATCTAGTTTTTTAATTTTTTGATTTGTTGATACTGAGTATCATTTGGTTGATACTTACAACAGGATTGGTTGATACTGAGAAGAAGAATAGAAAAAATATTGTTTCAGAAAAAAGAAAACAACAAATCTAGGTACGAATATTATTTTGGTTTGATTTCAAATCTTTTTTCATTTTTTTTAATCAATATAAATATCTTTTAATATTAATCTGTATCAAAAGATTGCATACTTTTGGTTGGTAACCTTGCCACAAGCTGGGCTCCAACACCTTTTTTTAATTATTTGTTGTTCTTGCATGTCCGATCTGAGAATTTGTTGTTTACTTTTTGTTGATACTGAGAGGAGTATGAAGAAACATTTTTGTTTCAGAAGAACAACTTCAAATTGATGGAGACATGCTGTTTTTTTGTTACAGTATGTGTAACTTGAGGTTACACATATATATCATGTTGTATTTTAAACATGTGTAAGGAGGATGAAGATACAATTTTTTTTTCAGAAAAACAACAATTTTGTTTCAGAAGGAAAACAATTGATGTAGAGATGCTATTTTTTAGTTGCAGCATGTGTAACTTTAGTTTACACATATATATCCTGTTGTATTTTTAGCATGTGTAACATCAAGTTACACATATATGTCCTGTAGCATGTTTATTTGTAAACAATTATAGCAGTTGTATCTGTAAGACACATTGTATCTCTTGTTTTCCTTTTTGTTGAGTATGTTGATTTCTCATTGTATTATTTAGCTTGCCGCATAGAATATACTTCTCACAAGGGGGAAACGCCCCCGAGTGAATTGCGTTCGTTTGTTTTTTGATATTTTCATTGTATGTTTGTATTTTCCAGGTTGTCATAGATGTTGTTAGTTGCATTGTTGTTGTTCGCTACTTTGATGATTTCATTACCATCCGTGTCAATTTTGAAACTAAACTTGATGAGTTTAAGGACCAAGTTTGCAAGGAATGGAAGCAATTTACACCACTTGGTATTTGTTTCTTCTTCCGAGAAGGTGAGAAAGATCTTCCGGTTGACTGTGATTATTCACTTCAAGCTCTTGCATCCATATCACATAGTAAAAAGAAGACCCGTTTTGATATTTTCTTGCAAAATGTTACTCATGTAGCCTCTTCATCTAGATCTAGGGAAGCTTCTTGTATTTCAAATGTTTCTAGTATGTCTTCGTCGAGAAACAATCGTTATGTTGGAATGTATTTGGAAGATAAAAGCAAGCTGCAAAACCTTTGTTATCGGATGGTTGGCCCAAGGTCCTTGGTGAGATTGGTCATGTGTTTGTTGAAGGAGTTAAGCAAGTCGGGATTGTTTACACCAATTATCGTCTTCGCACTGGTTTCAACATGGTTATAACACACAATGAGCGTTCTAGGTTCACGGCTAAGTGTGCAGTAAAAGAATGCGGCTGGAAATTTCATGCAGCTTCTATTGATGAAAGGAACAAAATGTTTCAGGTAGGTTTTCTGTGTTCTGTCATCTTATGCTTTGTTAGCATATGTTATGTTTTGTTACAGTATGTGTAACTTTGGGTTACAAATGATGTTTTTTGCACCATATTGGTTTTTGATTGATTTGTTTATATTTTGTATGAACCTCTTCAGGTCAGGTCTTATAACCCTGAGCACATTTGTGGTGCTGGTGGGCGCAACTTGAATTAAAAATACTCCACCAGCTTCACGTCTAGTTTGATTGAGGAAGAAGTTCGGAAAAATCCTCACAAAAAGCCAAAGAAAATTGCAGCTGATTCCAGACCAACTATGGGATTACCATGGATTATTATCAGGCTTATAATGGTAGGGAAAAGGTTTATGAGACCATTTATGGTGACGATGTGAAGTCCTACTCACACTTGGTATGGTATATTAATGTTATAAGAGAAACAAACCCAGATAGTGTGGTTGATTTTCAATCCGATCCTGCAACGAAACAGTTCCGTCGCATTTTCATCTCATTTGATGCATGCATCAAGGGGTACCGGTTTTGTCGGGCAATGGTATACTTGGATGATACTTTCCTTACTGGTAGATTCAGAAGTTGCTTGATGTCAGCTACTGGGATCAATGGTGGTAAAGGTATGTTTTTTTATGTTTTTTTGAACAACTTTAGCTGACGGATAACTGAGAGTTACGCATTTGGGAATAGCATCTGTAACTTTAAGTTACACATTTGTTTAGGATGTGTAACTTGTATTTACACATTGTTTTCTATTTTTTTGCAACTTATTATTTTTTCATTTTGATGAGTGCCAAATATTGTATAATTTTATCCCTTTTTGTTGGCATTTAACTCATCTTTTGCGCAGTAATTCTACATTTTATCCCATATTCTGTATTTTCATTGTTTTCAAGAATAAATATTTTTCTTACTTAATTTTGCATTTTTAGGTAATAAATAAAGTTTGGATGAATTGCGGAGCGAAAAGAGAAGAAAAGTAGTGAAAAGACAGGAGGAATTACACAAGGAAGCCGCGAAGAATGTCGTGCACAAGACCAAAAGGCTAGAAGTGGGCTTGAAGAGGAAGAATTGTTCTTAAAGAAGATATGGGCTTGGCATACCCAAGGCCCAAAACCCTCACCCAAACCCATTTTCTATATCCAAGCCCGTCTCGGATTTCAGCCGTCAGATCGAAGCATTTCAGCATCCTACGGTCGCTCCTATGCCTGTGCATCAAATCCCGATGATTCCGCTAAACACTACAACACCTAACCTAATCTCGCACCGTAGACTTCGTTGTATTTTACATCCTACGGTCGCTACAAGCTGCTTCTTTCTTAGCCGTCCGATCCACCTACCATCTCCATATCCAGCGGCTTCAGCTCGTGGTATACACATCTTGATAAACCCGCCTAACACACTAATACTCGAACCCTATGACCTAGCCAAACAGCTCCCTACCCTAACCCATATCGACCTCCACCATCTTCTTCCTCTCCCCCTCTCTGCAACAGAACCACCATACCCTGCCGTACCACTACCTACTCCTCTACCACCACCACACCTCCACTATCATCACCCCTACCTTCCTACATCTATTACCCATCTTTGTAGCCCATTAATTCGTCAATTTCTCCCCTGCCGAAACCCTAGGTGAGTGGTTGACGAATCAGTGAAGCTAGAAAAGCAATTAGGGCATGGGAAGAACAAGAGAAGCATCAGGAGAAGAATTGGAGGCATGGGTCGACATCTACCAGTGTCAACAGTGATTAGGTAAATTTTAATAATTTTTATAAGAACCCTAATTTTTCTGATTTGGGAATTTTTTTGGGGGAAATCAATTGTACGTCTAATTGAAGCATGGGTTGTTTGATTGGGTTGCAATCAGTATGTTAGGTGAGTGAATCTTGGATTTTTGGATACACCCTAACTTCACTGATTTTTGGGGATTTTTCTTATATGTATAAATAGGAGATGTGTGAGGAGGGGTAGAGGGGGATGATCTCTGGACTAGCCAGAAAAACATTTGTTCTGTTTTATGTCACAATTTCAATTTCAGTTACTGCATGACAGTTGATAGTGAATGTTATATGATGTTTTGATTTTTATCTTCAATGTTGAGAATGTTGTTTCAATTAGCATATGTGATGAATGTTGATGCTGTTAACATGTGTAGTATGAGCTAATTAGCAACAAGCTAAGGCTTTGATGAAGCCTTGGTGCACTGTCAAATGGTAAATTGCTAGGATAGGATGTCATATGCTTGTTTTTCTTGTGCATTGGGAAGAAAGCAGTGCTATGATTGCTTGTGATTGATTGTGCTGTCAAAAGACAGTCAATACTAGGGGTATTTCTGTTAGCAAGCTGTTTTTCTTTCCTTTCTATTGTATGCATAGGACTCAACTCAACCTAGGAATATGCTATTTGATTAGAACACAAGGTGGAATCTAAGCCTTAGCTTAGCCACAATTCCTTTCTTCAGTTACATTCCTTTACTGTTTTTATTCACTGCTTAGTTATTCACTGCTTTTATTCACTGCTTAGTTACATTCCTTTACTGTTTTGCTTAGTTCTTGCATTTTGAAGCCTATTGTGCACTGAAGTCAGTCCACAAACTCACCTCTGCCCTTGGCTTCCAAGCCTTGGTTCTTAGCTGTTTTCTTTGCTGCTTTGTCTTTACTTCTGCCACTTTGTATGCCATATTGCTTTGTCTTGCTCACTGTCTTCATTGTTAGCTTAGGTTTCTCTTATAGTGCTCCCACTCCCTGTGGACTTTCCCCTGCTTTCCTTCTATTCTATAAACTTGGCCTTGTATACTTGCAAGTTTCTGTGTGTTTTCCATTGGCACACCAAGTTTTTGGCGCCGCTGCCGGGGAGTGGTGTTGCCACTGCTGAGTTCCATTAGCATCTCTGCCTTGCAATCATTGCAGGCCTGCTTCACTATCTTTGCAACCCTCTGCTTGCAATCATTGCAGCAGATCATTGCATACTTGCCTGCAATCATTCCACTGCAATGATTGCACTGTGATCATTGCAGGGCTGGCCTGACTATCTTTGCACTCTGTGATCATTGCAGGTACCACCTTGGCTGTGCTGCTGCTGCTGGTGCCTTCTCTGCCAAGCTGTGCTGTGTTGCTGCTCCTGCCAAAGGTGCTGGTGCTGGGCTTGAACCAACTGAGCTGGGCTTAGTAACCTCAATTTCGCTGGGCTTGCAACTTCTGCTCCTGGGCTTGCCTTTTCTGCTGGGCTTCGCTGCAGATTCTGCTGGGCCTGTGTTGCTGAGTCACTTCAACTGTTGCTGGGCTTGAGCGTGAGCTGCTTAGGACGATCCTAAAGCCCAACTGGGCTGTGCAACTAAAAGGGGACTAAAAGCCTATTTTTGGGCTTCCCTCCAAAAAAACAAGTAAGCCTAACCCATGAGTTAACCCACTTGGGCCTCATTTAAATTCAAATTCGGGCTTGTAATAATTAATTTAATTATTTATTTGGGATTGTAATAATTTTTATTTATTTTCTTTTTCTTTTTTTTTATATTTGGGACTGTAATTATTTTTTTGTTTTTTTTATTTTTCTTTTATTTTTCTTTTTCTTTTATGGGCTTGTCTTAATTATTATTATTGTTTTTATTTTCTTTTATGAGTTGTGCTCATTTATGCTAGGTTTAGTTCAAAAACTTTTCCAAAGCCCAATTTTAAACCAAAAACAAAATCCCTTGTTAGTCCAACACCCATTCAAAACCAAATCTTCATAACCCTTGTGGGCCAAATTGTTTCCGATTGCTCTGTCTGACCAACATGTTAGTTAAGGTACCTACTAGGACATGATTGTGACCTACAGAGACCAAACAAACAGACTTATTAGAATTAACCCAGACGAACCTATCGAAATTCTAAGTTCTGAGGGAGACAGTCCAGATCAACCAGAAACAATGGGAGAACCCCGTACCCTCAAGGATTATATGTACCCAACTAGAGTCAGTCAACCTTCTTGTATTGTGCTACCCGAGGCTAATGGCCATTATGAGCTGAAATCAAGCACAATACATATGCTTCCAATTTTTAGAGGTGTTGAGAATGAAAACCCGTACCACCACGTGAGAGAATTCGAGGAAATTTGTGGAACTCTGCGTTTCACTCAAATGTCCGACGAAACCCTAAAGTTAAGGCTCTTTCCTTTCTCCCTGAAAGATAAAGCAAAGGCATGGCTTTATGCTTTACATCCTCAATCCATCATGACATAGGATGACCTCATAAAGGAGTTTTTCAAAAAGTTTTTCCCGAACCACAAGACTGCGACAATTCGTCAAAGTCTGAATAGCTTTGTGCAATTAGAAGGTGAGACCTTAGCTAGATACTTGGAGAGATTCAATGAATTATTGCTCCAATGTCCCCATCATGGTTTTGAAAAATGGAGACTTGTGCAAATTTTGTATGAAGGTCTAGATGTGTCCACCCGAACAACGGTTGAGTCGATGTGTAATGGTCTATTCGTAGATAAAACTGCTGACACGTCTTGGGACTTCTTGATTGAAGTAGCTGAAAAGACGCAACAGTGGGAATCCATCCGTGAAACCAGAAAGACTACATCCGAAGCAAAGGCTTTTAGGATTGAAGCGGATTTTGAGGGAAGAGCAAACATGGCATCAATAGTTAGGAGATTAGAAGAGTTAGAACTACATAAAAATTCAAAACCTTCCACCACTACTCTCCGAGAACATGTCGCTTCGTCTGTTTGTGCTGCTTGTAACGACCCCAACCATCAATTCCAAAATTGTCCCGATTTGCTTGCAGTCCAGGAATCTAGGATTGAACAGGCACATGCCATGTTTCAAAAACCAGAGCATAACCCTTATTCACAGACCTACAATCCAGGATGGAGAAACCACCCTAACTTTTCATGGTCAAAAGGCCCCACTCAGGGAGGACCATCTCAACCTAATCAGAGCTATCAAAACAATCAGGGATATCAGAACAATCAAGGTTATCAACACCCGAGAAACCCTCAACAACAATCAAACTCTCAACAACAATCACATACTCAACACAATACCGACAAGAGATTATCCACCCTAGAGGAAATGTTCCAGAGTTTGATGCAAAGTCAGAAAAATCTAGATCAAAAGATGGATCAAATGTGTGAGAGAGAAAAGGGTAAACTTCCGAGCCAACCCCAACAAAATCCAAAGAGGATATTTCAAGCAGGCACAACATCCTGCACTGAAACCTCACCCGATCAAATCCATGCCATTACCACCCTCCGAAGTGGTAAAGTCATCGAGAACAACGTGGGCGAACCTAATGAATCTGATACAAATTCCACGCTGTCTCCACAACCCCAGAAAACCAAAGAATCTGAGCAAGTTGGAAAATCTGACAATTCTACTGCTATGAATGTCCCTTTGCCAACTCATTCTCCTGTTGCCCCATTTCCTCAAAGATTGATCTATCAGCAGAAAAGTACCCATTACAATGAGATGTTAGATCTGTTCAAGAGAGTCAACATCAACATTCCTTTTCTTGAAGCAATCAAGCAAATCCCTGCTTATGCCAAATTCCTCAAAGACTTGTGTACTCAAAAGCGCAAGCTCAATGTGCAAAAACGTGCTTTCTTAGCTGAGCAGGTGAGTTCCATCATTCTGAACAAAACTCCACCCAAGTTTAGGGATCCAGGATGTCCAACAATTTCTTGCACTATAGGAGAACACACGGTCAATAAAGCGTTATTAGACCTAGGTGCAAGTGTTAACCTACTGCCATATTCTGTTTATGAGAAGTTAGGTCTTGGGGAGTTGAAACCAACATCTATCACTCTACAACTGGCAGACCGATCTGTCAAGATTCCTCGTGGAGTGGTCGAAGACGTTTTGATCAAGGTTGACAAATTCTATTTTCCCGTAGACTTCATTGTCTTAGACACTCAACCTGTACAAAACCCAGACTGTCACATTCCTGTCATCTTAGGACGTCCTTTCTTGGCTACGTCCAACGCGATCATTAATTGTCGTAATGGAGTGATGAAACTGTCTTTTGGTAACATGACGGTAGAATTGAATGTGTTCGATATTAGTCAACAACCTGTGAATCTTGATGATGATGATGTGCATGAAGTTAATATGATTGAAGGATTAATGCAAGATTCGTTGACTAACATTCTATCCGTCGACCCCTTTCAAGCATGTATGGAGAACTTTAACCCAGATTCCTATGATGATGCATACTGTAGTGACATCCTATCTCTGCTCGAATCTGTACCTCAAATGGACATCACTGAAAGGAAATATGAAGTGG
The DNA here is from genome assembly GCF_003573695.1 of Papaver somniferum. Lineage (NCBI taxonomy): Eukaryota > Viridiplantae > Streptophyta > Magnoliopsida > Ranunculales > Papaveraceae > Papaver > Papaver somniferum. The sequence continues at coordinate 1,792,359 of NW_020624154.1, read as the reverse complement.
AACCACCCTTACTCTCTGATTCCAAGCTTATTCCATCCATTGTTGAGCCACCCAAGCTTGAATTGAAAACATTTCCTAGTACATTGAAGTACACATTCCTAGGTTATTCTGATACGTTACCCGTCATTATTTCATCATGTTTAGACACGGAACAGGAAAGTAAGCTTTTAGAAGTACTTAAGGAACACAAAGAGGCCTTAGGATGGACCATCTCAGATCTCAAAGGAATTAGTCCCACCATTTGCATGCACCACATTAACCTTGAAGAGAATGCCAAACCATCGAGGGAAATGCAAAGGAGACTTAATCCTAACATGAGAGATGTAGTCAAAGGAGAGATCCTGAAACTACTTGATGCGGGTATCATATACCCAATTCCCGATAGCAAATGGGTTAGTCCCATTCAAGTTGTGCCTAAGAAGTCAGGCATTACTGTAGTTCAGAACGACAAGAATGAATTAGTCCCTACTCGTACAACCACAGGATGGCGAGTATGCATCGACTACAGGAAGTTGAACACAGTAACAAGGAAAGATCACTTCCCGCTCCCTTTCATTGACCAAATGCTAGAACGTGTGTCTGGACACAGTCACTACTGTTTTCTAGATGGCTTTTCCGGTTATAACCAAATTCACATTGCTCCAGAAGATCAGGAAAAAACTACATTCACGTGTCCATTTGGGACGTTTGCTTATAGACGTATGCCCTTCGGGTTGTGTAATGCACCTGCTACTTTTCAGCGTTGCATGATGAGCATTTTTTCTGACATGATTGATAGTTTTCTCGAGATCTTTATGGATGATTTCTCTGTTTTTGGTTCCTCGTTTGACGAATGTTTGAAGCATCTTGCCCTCGTGATATCCAGATGTAAAGAAAAGAACCTTGTTCTAAATTGGGAAAAATGTCATTTTATGGTGAATTCAGGAATAGTTCTAGGACACATCATCTCAGAAAAAGGAATTGAAGTGGATAAAGCTAAAGTTGACCTCATTCAACATCTACCACAACCTTGCTCTGTGAAGGAGATCAGATCATTTCTAGGTCATGCTGGTTTTTACCGGCGATTCATCAAAGATTTCAGCAAAATCTCCAGACCTCTGTGCAGTCTTCTCTCCAAAGATGTTGCCTTCAATTTCGATGCTGCTTGTGTGAAGGCATGGGAGGAATTAAAAACCCTTCTCACCACCGCTCCTATAGTCCGACCACCCGATTGGGAACTACCGTTCGAACTTATGTGTGATGCCTCTGATTATGCTGTTGGTGTTGTTTTAGGACAGCGAGTTGATAGACTACCATATGTGATATACTATGCTAGCAAAACCCTTAATGATGCCCAACTTAATTATTCAACTACCGAGAAGGAATTGCTTGCCGTCGTTTTCGCATTAGACAAGTTTAGATCTTATCTGATAGGGTCTAAGATCATCATATACACAGACCATGCGACTTTGAAGTATCTTCTTTCCAAGAAGGATGCTAAAGCTCGCCTTATTCGATGGATACTCTTATTACAGGAATTCGATCTCGAAATCCGTGATAAGAAAGGTTGTGAGAATGTGGTTGCTGATCATCTGTCTAGATTAACTTTAGAGTCTATTGATGAATTTGAGCTGATTAGAGAATCATTCCCAGATGAACAGCTGATGTCTATCTCAGACCTTCCTTGGTTTGCTGATATTGTTAACTACCTCGCTACAGGTAGGATGCCCTCACGTTGGTCGAGACAAGACCGCTCTAAATTCCTGGCTGAAGTCAAACATTTCCTTTGGGATGACCCATATTTGTTTAAGTACTGCCCAGACCAAATCATTAGGAGATGTGTCCCCAACACTGAACAGAAAGATGTGATATCTTTCTGTCATGACCAAGCATGTGGAGGCCATTTCAGTGCCAAGAAAACCGCTGCAAAGATCTTACAGTGTGGATTCTATTGGCCATCATTGTTCAAGGATTGCCATGATTATTGTGTTGCTTGTGAACGCTGTCAAAAGCTAGGAAGCATTTCGAGGAGAAACATGATGCCATTGAACCCCATTTTGATTGTGGAGATTTTTAATGTTTGGGGGATAGACTTCATGGGTCCATTTCCCATGTCTGACAGCAAGTTGTACATCTTAGTCGCCGTTGATTACGTTTCTAAGTGGGTAGAAGCCTTAGCAACCAGAACAAATGACCACAAGGTGGTACTTTCATTTCTAAAGGAGAACATATTTTCACGTTTTGATACCCCTAGAGCTATCATCAGTGACGGCGGTTCACATTTTCGCAACAAGTACTTTGAGTCTTTAGTACGCAAGTATGGCATAACTCACAAGGTTGCTACTCCGTACCACCCTCAGACTAGTGGACAAGTGGAAGTTTCTAATAGGGAGATTAAGCACATTCTGGAGAAGACGGTCAACCCGTCCAGGAAAGATTGGTCATTGAGATTGAATGATGCTTTGTGGGCCTATAGAACAGCTTATAAGACACCAATTGGCATGTCCCCCTATCGTCTAGTGTATGGAAAGCCGTGCCATCTACCTGTGGAATTAGAACATCGTGCCTACTGGGCAATCAAAGAGCTGAACTTTTCTCTGGACGAAGCTGGAATTCAACGGAAACTTCAACTCAACGAGTTGGAAGAATTGAGAAATGAGGCTTATGATAGTGCCAAGTTATATAAGCAGAAGATGAAGATATTTCATGATAAGCGTATTCTGCGCAAATCCTTCACTCCTGGTCAGAAAGTCTTGCTGTATGACTCCCGATTACATCTTTTTCCAGGAAAACTGCGTTCCAGATGGAAGGGTCCGTACCTAGTACGCACAGTTTTTCCTCATGGAGCTGTAGAGCTGGAGGATGTCTCCAACAAGAACGTTTTCAAAGTCAACGGGCAGAGATTAAAGCCATTCCTTGAGCCATTTCCACCCGACATTGAAACAACCAACCTGGAGGACCCAGTCTATGTGGACTAAACTGGTCCACTCTTTCCCTAAATAACCAAAAAGTTTTCCAAATGTTTCCCTAAAAATCAAAATTTGTCTTTTTCCCATCAAAACCAAATGTCTCCCAACAAAACCAAATTTTTCCCAAAAAGTCCAATCCCATTAAAAACCAAAATTTTCTTGTAGATAATGTGTTAGTTAAATTTCCTTTTGTATATATTTTGTGCTCATCCATTGTGACTCCTAATATGATGGATTTTTTCCTTGAATAACGGAGTTTTAATCGAGCTTTCGCTGTACAATCGGGTATTCTCTCTCCTTTTACTCTACTCAGCATGTTCCTCTTCATATATTGTTTTATAATTCTTTCCATATTTTGAAACATTGAGGACAATGTTTAGTTTAGGTTTGGGGGTATAGAGTAGATACCACGATAATATGCTATAATTGAAATCGAACTCCTTCTTCTTTTGAAAAAATCGAAAAAATTCAAAAAAATTAAAAAAATGAAAAATCATAAAAATGGAGCTCATTTACCTTGAAATGTTGACTCTTGTGCAAATATGTAATTATTAGGAGTCTTAGTCTAGATATTTAGGCACCCTGATTCTAGCACAATTCACATAGTGATAAGAAATTTGCACGCGCACGATCTACCAATACATGTATGGCCTCGATCTTCAAGGTGTATGATAGGAAGTTACGATTGCCAATCACTTTAGAATACTGAACGAAACTTGACTAGATTGTTCTTTGGTTGGTTGGGATAGAAGGTGGAGGTTACATTAAGAAAGACAACCATCGAATTTAACTGGGTGCATCAAAAAGGGCTACCTCTTGCAAAGTGTCATGTAATCTTTTGTTTCCTTTTGTATATATATCAAAAGTGTTTCCTTCTTAAAAAAAAAATAAAAAAATAAAAAAATAAAAAAATATCAGAAAAATACAAAAAAAAAAGTCAAGTATTTTATTAATTCCATCATCTCTTGTTCCAAAAATAAAAAGAGAGTAGTCAATGTAAATAAGAGTCATGTAAAGAGTCATCTTTTGTGTTTTATTGTAATAAGCAAGGAGGGTGTATGCCATTGATGTACAACGCGAGTAATTGTGAAATACCTCCAACTCATTCACAATTCTCGTAAAGTCCGGACAGCTAGCTAGATTTCGACCTTGGTTCTTAGCCTGAGAAACTATCTCTTGGTGATTAGTAGTCATAACTTCAGATCTTTCTTTACACATGTGTAGATACACTTTACACTCTTATCACATGTCTTTATTTGTTATCAGTGCTAGGATTGTGCCTTCGATAGCTAGATTGACATCTCCATTTTGCTGTGAGCTTAACTGACTTGCACATGTCACATTTGATGGAATCTGAGCTTATATTTTGACCTAGAACTTTGTAGGTACGTTCTACGCAAACCTTCACGAGACTTCAACTCGTCCACTAGGGACACTTAGTGGTTTAAAAGGCTTAGTGCATATGCTAAATGCATTCGAGAGACCAGCGACAGTGGTATAGGTAGGATTTCCTTAGTTTTGTTTTACTTGAGGACAAGTAAAATTCAGGTTTGGGGGTATTTGATGAGTGCCAAATATTGTATAATTTTATCCCTTTTTGTTGGCATTTAACTCATCTTTTGCGCAGTAATTCTACATTTTATCCCATATTCCGTATTTTCATTGTTTTCAAGAATAAATATTTTTCTTACTTAATTTTGCATTTTTAGGTAATAAATAAAGTTTGGATGAATTGCGGAGCGAAAAGAGAAGAAAAGTAGTGAAAAGACGGGAGGAATTACACAAGGAAGCCGCGAAGAATGTCGTGCACAAGACCAAAAGGCTAGAAGTGGGCTTGAAGAGGAAGAATTGTTCTTAAAGAAGATATGGGCTTGGCATACCCAAGGCCCAAAACCCTCACCCAAACCCATTTTCTATATCCAAGCCCGTCTCAGATTTCAGCCGTCAGATCGAAGCATTTCAGCATCCTACGGTCGCTCCTATGCCTGTGCATCAAATCCCGATGATTCCGCTAAACACTACAACACCTAACCTAATCTCGCACCGTAGACTTCGTTGTATTTTACATCCTACGGTCGCTACAAGCTGCTTCTTTCTTAGCCGTCCGATCCACCTACCATCTCCATATCCAGCGGCTTCAGCTCGTGGTATACACATCTTGATAAACCCGCCTAACACACTAATACTCGAATCCTATGACCTAGCCAAACAGCTCCCTACCCTAACCCATATCGACCTCCACCATCTTCTTCCTCTCCCCCTCTCTGCAACAGAACCACCATACCCTGCCGTACCACTACCTACTCCTCTACCACCACCACACCTCCACTATCATCACCCCTACCTTCCTACAGCTATTACCCATCTTTGTAGCCCATTAATTCGTCAATTTCTCCCCTGCCGAAACCCTAGGTGAGTGGTTGACGAATCAGTGAAGCTAGAAAAGCAATTAGGGCATGGGAAGAACAAGAGAAGCATCAGGAGAAGAATTGGAGGCATGGGTCGACATCTACCAGTGTCAAAAGTGATTAGGTAAATTTTAATAATTTTTATAAGAAACCTAATTTTTCTGATTTGGGAATTTTTTTGGGGGAAATCAATTGTACGTCTAATTGAAGCATGGGTTGTTTGATTGGGTTGCAATCAGTATGTTAGGTGAGTGAATCTTGGATTTTTGGATACACCCTAACTTCACTGATTTTTGGGGATTTTTCTTATATGTATAAATAGGAGATGTGTGAGGAGGGGTAGAGGGGGATGATCTCTGGACTAGCCAGAAAAACATTTGTTCTGTTTTATGTCACAATTTCAATTTCAGTTACTGCATGACAGTTGATAGTGAATGTTATATGATGTTTTGATTTTTATCTTCAATGTTGAGAATGTTGTTTCAATTAGCATATGTGATGAATGTTGATGCTGTTAACATGTGTAGTATGAGCTAATTAGCAACAAGCTAAGGCTTTGATGAAGCCTTGGTGCACTGTCAAATGGTAAATTGCTAGGATAGGATGTCATATGCTTGTTTTTCTTGTGCATTGGGAAGAAAGCAGTGCTATGATTTCTTGTGATTGATTGTGCTGTCAAAAGACAGTCAATACTAGGGGTATTTCTGTTAGCAAGCTGTTTTTCTTTCCTTTCTATTGTATGCATAGGACTCAACTCAACCTAGGAATATGCTATTTGATTAGAACACAAGGTGGAATCTAAGCCTTAGCTTAGCCACAATTCCTTTCTTCAGTTACATTCCTTTACTGTTTTTATTCACTGCTTAGTTATTCACTGCTTTTATTCACTGCTTAGTTACATTCCTTTACTGTTTTGCTTAGTTCTTGCATTTTGAAGCCTATTGTGCACTGAAGTCAGTGCACAAACTCACCTCTGCCCTTGGCTTCCAAGCCTTGGTTCTTAGCTGTTTTCTTTGCTGCTTTGTCTTTACTTCTGCCACTTTGTATGCCATATTGCTTTGTCTTGCTCACTGTCTTCATTGTTAGCTTAGGTTTCTCTTATAGTGCTCCCACTCCCTGTGGACTTTCCCCTGCTTTCCTTCTATTCTATAAACTTGGCCTTGTATACTTGCAAGTTTCTGTGTGTTTTCCATTGGCACACCACATTTATGCACACTTTTTTCCCACTTGTTTTAGGATTTTTCCCACTTGCTGTTGCACTAGTCAGTTCTGAGACTAACGAAAACTGGGTGGTGGGAGGCCAATCACCTTCCTTCGGATCGCTATGAAGGACTTTTGCGTGGTGTTCCACTTGTCTTTCCAGATTCGTTCCACAGCTTCTGCTACTATCATTTGAAGAATAATGTGCCCATCACTGGCTCAGATCCTAGGTACACGCTTGTGTTGGACCTTTTCCAAGAGGCGACATACACACTCTCACCTGAAAACCATGCTAAGGCCATACAGAAAATTAGAGATTTGAACTGCAATTGGGTGGCTGATTATATCGAGACCATCCCACCTAAATCATATGCGAATTCCTATTTCAAAGGTTGTCGGTATGGACGCACATCTAGTACTCTAGTAGAATCACTCAATAGCTGGATTCTGGTTCACAAGAAGATGCATGCATCTGCTCTTCTTGATCAGGTTAGTAGAGTGTTTTTTTTTTGTCTTTATTTCTTGTTTTGTCACTTTATATATTCATAAGTTCTTTTCCTTTTCAGATTAGTAGAAAAATAATGGTAATGATGGCAGAGCGTCGTGAAGATGGTGCTAATATAATAACTCCATTAATTCCAGAGTATGAGGAAAATCTTGCGGCTCTTCAAGATGAAGATTTGGCTTGGGAAGTATTGGTGGCTAGTCCTGCCATGTTTGAAGTTTTTAGAGAAAGAACTCACAGAGTGGACCTCGAACACGAGACTTGCACCTGTCAAAGGTTTTGTTTCTTATGTTTTTTTTTCTTTTTGTATGTTTTTTTTTTTGAAAGTTTATAGAATGTGTATCTTCTAGTTACATCAGATATATGCATATGTAACTGCTAGTTACACATATATTTTGCAAGTGTAACTTAAAGATACACATCCTGTATATGCATGATTTTTTACTGTTTTATGATTTGCATGTGCAACTAACCGATTTTTTTGATTGTTTTTGTTTTTTTGAAGGTGGCGAGTATATGGTTTCCCTTGTGCTCATGCTCTTGAAGCCATACAGAAGATTAAACCTGAAGCTATTGATTTCATTTCACCGTATTTTACAAGAGACTATTTTAGGAAGACTTATTTGCATGTCATCCAGCCGATTCCCAACTACAATAGGCCTGCTAAAATTGAAGAAGACAACACCATCAACCCGCCTATCGTAAAGAAGCAACCAGGTAGACCCCCAGGAAAAAAGATTATTAGTAAAGGTGAAAAGAAGGTAAAGAGGAAAGTTCATTGAAGTAATTGCAAGGAAGCAGGTCACAACAGGGCAGGTTGTAAGAATCCTCCGAAGTACACACTTCCTAGCTTGAAGTTATCAAAGTTCGTTTCTGCAAGTATTGATTTTTATCTGTGGTTTTTTATGTGTCTTTGATTTTTTGTTTTTTAGTTGGTTTGCATGGACCAAACTTTTTATTTTTCTGCAACGTTGATTATGTGCAAGGATCATTCATTCAGATTTTTTATTTTGTGAGTTCACAGGTGAAATGTGTTTCTATTCCCAGTGTGTGTCTTCTGAACACAGAGGGGAAATGCATAACTTTGGTTTACACTTATAAAATATGGATGTGTAACTATTACTTACACATTGTTATTCTTACATTTTTTGATTTAGCTTGTCTTAATTTCATGTGTAACTATGAGTTACTTAACTTATTTTTCAGCATTTGACCCTGTTACACATTCCACTATCATGTCTTTACCTGTTGACTGGAAATAATTATTTTTTAACATATGTAACTTCAAGTTACACATCTTAATTTGATGTGTAACTTCAAGTTACATATCTTAATTTTATGTGTAACTTCAAGTTACTTAACTTGTTGCATACTTCTGAAACCTTTGCAAACAACAGAAAAGTTCTAACAAGATATCCTTGAACATGTGCAAAAAATAGAAAAGTTCTAACAAGATATTTTTGCAAGTCTAATAACAGCTTGTAATTAACAAAAGTATAAAAGTTTTTTACTTCAAGGAATTTCTATCCAAAAGTATAGAAGTTTGCAAATCCAAAAACTGTTAAAATCTAGTAACTGATGAAATTAACAACATATTTGCAAGTCTAACAACGTCTTTTATCTAACAACATATTTGCAAGTATAGTTTTTTTTAATCCAAATGACTGCTTTACACATCTCTGGATGGATCTGAAAGAATCTTGTAAAGCATGCTTCCTCTCATGCAGTTCACCTTGTCAGCCAACCATCTCACCATTGGTGTGGTTAGTTTTTTGTCAAGTTGTTTATTCTTCATCCTGATCTTCATGTAAGTGCATACAAATAGAAGACAGTCGGGAAATGAACCTTGTTTTGGCGAAGCGAGATTTCTGCCACTTCCAGTCAACCCAAGAGGACAACGGAGTGTCAGTTTTGTAGTTATTTCAGCTGCATATTTCTTGGCTTGCCTTAAGTGTTCTTTCCTAAGGTTCTTAACGTCTGACGAGTTCATGTGGGACCAAGGATCAGTGCTCGTCAAGTCATACTCCAACAGTGTGTAGTGTGTGTTGTTGTTGCACATTGGTGCGAAAAGTCTGACTGCATTTTTGTTGCACGCGTAATAGTCCTTAATAAGCTTAGGAATCCAGAATTTCTAGAAATCACCGTTATTGTCCATAAAAGATTTCTGCATAAACCATTTGGAACATCAAACACACATTTTAAACCAAAAGTTACAAATGCACAAGTGATTATGTAACCAGAAGTTACACATAAAGCCTTGGGTTTTACACTTGAAAAATATGGATGTGTAACTTCAGATTACACATTATAAATGCATATGTAACCTCAGATTCCACATTATAAATGCATATGTAACCTCAGGTTACACATTACAATTTCCCAACATAAAAAAAATAATCCGAGCATGTTATCATAATCTTACAACACCCATTACATATTATAAATGCAAGAAGATTTTAAATTTTTCGAAGTACTTGCATATGCTTTTGGCGAGAGGAATATAGCTTGGTCATACTTGGTGTTTGAGTTCATCTTTGTCCTCAACCTGCTAATGTAGAAATCAAGGAATTCCGACTCCAAGTAGGCTTCTTTCTTGGTAAGATGGAGCATTAGTTCTCCACTTATATCAAAGAGCGGTCTACCATTGTCTTTGAATTTCATCCAAGCAATGTCTGTACATTAGAAAGAAGGAAACAATTAAATAACATAACATAATTAAGTAATAAAATATAATGTTCAATATTAAAATCTACATTTAAACACCATAACAGAGTCAAACACTTTCTTCTTCAAGCAGTTTTGGTTATAGCTACTTACGTTTTGGGATGAGTATTGAAACATTCAAGCACTTTCTTCTTTTGATCGCCATCCAGACTTTCAGTAACTGGGGAACCTTTCACATCCTTTCTCATTGTCCCATCATCTTCTTCAGCAACCCCAGCTATTCTTTCTTCTTGTACTTCTGGAACTGCGGCCATTCTTTCTTTTTCCACTTCTGGAACTGCGGTCATTATTTTTTCATTAACAGTCTTCTTAATCTTCTTTGACTTTATTTCATACCGTTTCATATCTTGTTCTTCAATTGTTTTATTCCTCAAAACGCATTGTGTTATGAATCCTGGTTCTCTTAGTGGGTTCTCAGCTTGCTTGAGTAGTTCTCCAACGGGTTTCAGAGTTTTATCTAAGCCAAGGCTAAAATTTATTCCACCACTACCAAGCTGTGTTTGAGCTGTGCAACAACAAAAATAGGCAGAATCAAAAAAAAGTTGCAAATGCTCAGCTTGTGTAACCTGAATTTACACTTGCATTACATACCATATGTAACAGAAAGCTACACTTGCATTACACATGCTTTGTACACAATGTAGCCTTAAGATACACATGCTATACAATGTGTAACTTGAAGTTACACTTGCATTATAAACAACAAATAAAGATTGAATCAGAAGGAAAAAAAAATACATAAGAAATTACACACCGGAAGATTGGTTACCACTGGAGCTAGGTTCTGGAATCTCCATCGCTGCAGGTCAATGCTGAGAAATTGCTTCACATTGGTTAATTTTACTGACAACCACATCTAGCATTTCACTTACTTCAACATCAGTCATGTCACCTTGGTTAGGTCCTAATCGCACCAATTTGTAGCTCTCAGGATTGTCACCCTGAGTTTGCTGAGTTGTAGCAGTTATCACCAAAGAGTCATTAAATTGTGTTGGCTGAGTTGAAGCAAAACTGTCATCAAAAGTTGCAGGTGTTGGCTGAGTTGGAGCAGTCATAACCAAACTGTCACCAACAGTTGCAGGTGTCTCTTCATCGACATTTGCAGTTACATCATCACCTCCGGATCTCTCCTGCGGCTCATCCGCAACACCACCTTCTGCAGCTTTCTTCTGCGCCTCATCAGCAACAAGTGTATCTTCATCATCTTTCTTCTGCGCCTCATCAACAACATCTGCAGGAGTGGGCTTTAGCTTTGCAACGAGCCTTTTCTTTGGAGGAGTCTTGCATTTCGTCACACTTTTCATACTCGAACCGTATGTCCTCAGAGGTGTTTTGTGCCCCTCTGCAGCGGTTTGAGCTTGCATAATTGTGGGTGTATTTTTAGATGCAAGACTGATACATGGATCTGCACAAGAATCGAAATTAGAAACAATATAACGGTTTTTTTAATGTAGGATAATGATGACGACGTTAAATTTTTTTTTTTAAAATGAACGAAGAACAAACCACTTACACTCTTCTTGGAAGGAAGTTTCAGCGTCATCTATGTCTTGCTCACTCTCTTTCTCGGACTCTTCTTCTTGATGCTCAGTACCTCCATGTCCTTGTCCACCATCTTCTTGTTGCATAAACTCTTCCTGGGTCACTGCGTAAGGTTCAATTCCCATTGCTTTCATAATGTTGCAACATACAATGTGCTTCTCGAATTTTTTTTTGTCGGTAAGGTCCCCTTCTCTTCTCCCTGCTCTGGAAATTTTGTGCACTGCATCAAACATTTCTTGCTTTGCTTGTAGTTGCTATCTCAGCTTTTCGTTCTCAATTTTTTGCACTTTGAGCCACCTTTTCAGCTCGTCTTTGCTTGGTTCCACTGTTGCGATACCAAGCTGCTTTTCAAGCTGTGAAAATTCATCCACAAAGCTAGCAGTTGGCTGCAATTAACATATGGAGAGGTTAAAAAGAGATAGCAAAAATGCAAGTGTAACTATAAGTTACACAATACAATTGAATTCAGTTCTGATATTTTGCATGTGTAAATATAAGTTACATAATCTCATTTGCATGTGTAACTTACAGATACACATGACAAATTTGATTTTTTTGTGACTACCAGATGCATTTATGAACAATAATTATACAAAATATAAACCAAGTAATATAGAACGCTTACCAAAAACTCTGCCATGTTTGCACCAGCTATGAAATCTGATATCACTTGAACGTCCCACCTTCCAACCCTCGGTATCTGTTGTTCGTGGTTCGTAACTTTTGCGATTAAGCCTGCTGGTGTTTTCTCAGCAAACAAGATCTGCAACATATAAAATAATCAACCAAATTTAATTAGTCGATCGAACAAAAATATCTACAACATAACAATAAAACTACTTGAAAAACAATAAAGTAATAATATTATCCTTACCAGTAGGTATTGCACACAAGCTTTCACGTTTGATAAACAAGTGTTATTCAGAATTTGGTCAAACAAGTGTTCATGTACTAAATCTGGCCGCGACACCTTGAGCACGGTCTCATAAGTCTCGACAATAGCAAGATATCGCACATTGACTCCACTAGCATTTACGTCGCCAAAAAATAGTACACAACAAAGGTACAAACCTATCAAATAAACTACATGCTGGTCATCAAGTCTTGTTCTTTCTCTTCTGCTCATAAGTTCTTTTAACTCCTCTATAATCTTCTTCTTTGTCACTGTCGTTGGATGTGTTATATCTTTGATGTCAGTAAAATACTTGTTGTATAAAACATTGTCATCCAATTCATTTCGAGAAAAGTACTTCAATAATTTCTGAACCTTTCTACTTCCAATCCTTTGCATTGCAAGTATACTAACAAACTTTGTTGGTGTAGACTATATAAATTTAGCATCACCAAACTTTAACGAACACAGTATGTCACCATTTATATCAAAGCAATTCAAAAGCTTCATGACGCCATGTTTGTTTGTAGTAGATTTGTTTTGTTGTACTTGCAACAACAGTATCATATTCCTCGTAATACATCATTACGAGCTTACCGTAAGCTGCTCTCCTAAGGTACCTTTTGGCTCTCTCAGTCAGGCCTATAGGTTTTATTTCCTTGACTAAATCCTTAATCGCGTTGAACGATTGTCTTAACTTTCTTGTACACATCACACGAAAAATAGCATGAATCAGTATTTTGTGTACTTATCAAAAACACTCTTTTTTAATTGTAAAATAAAAATCATGTTACAAACAATGTGTATTTTCCAAGTACACAAACTGAATCATGCTATAATGTGTTTGTGTAACCTTAACTTACACATGCATATGAATCTGTAACTTCAATTTACACACCTTATTTTTGCTGTGTAACTATCAGTTAATCACAACCCAAGGCAAGTCAGTATTTTGAATGTGTAGCTTGTAGTTACACAGGCTCATTTATATGTGTAACTATAAGTTACACAATCAATATGGTTACACAGGCCCTTTGCATGTCAGTGGTGAGATTTTTAATGTGTAAGTTATAGTTACATAGACTCATTTCTATAAGATTTTTAATGTGTAACTATAAGTTACACAATCAATATACAAACCATGCTCTATTTCTATAAGATTTTGAATGTGTAACTTTTAATTACACAATCTCTATTTCTATAAGTTGCACAAGGAAAATTTACAAGCATATCATGAGATCAAATTTAGTTCGTGACATCATCACAAGCAAACGATTGAAAGATTAATCAGTAACATTATATCATCACTAACATTAGATCATCACAAAAGAACACTGACATATACTCCAGACAATATTGAAAGATTAATACCTGTTAATGAAGGTTCTTCTTCAGGTTTTCTCTTTCTTCCTTTCATCATCGTAGATAAATAGTAGTTCGAAACTGAATCTGCAGTTCTTCTTCTTCTCTGGTCTAGTTTGAAACTGAATCTGCAATTGTTCTTCTTCTCCGATCTGTACAAATTTTTGAATCAACAAGAATTAATCAGTAACAGTAAGAATCAAAATTGAGGAAAAGGAGAAGAGGAATCAAAATTAATCAGTAACAACATGAATCAACAAATATCGAAAAGATTACAGGAAGAAGAAGAATATTGATCGAAAACCTGCCTTTATTTTGAGTATGATAGATTGATTCTTTGATGATTCTGAGTTTGATTTTGGTTTTCCGTTCGATCTGGAAAAAAAATTCTCTGCACTTCGTTGAAGGTTTTCCACCGGTAGTTTTCTCAGGTGAGATCCGGTTTCTCTCTCTTGAAACGAAAATTATTTTGTCTGTTTGAGAGAAAATCTAGGTTAGATACTTATATAGTCAAGGTCAATCTGGTCATTTCGACCTCTATTAAAATTTATTTTTAATTCGGGGTCTGGTTTTAAAACTCCTTTAACTAGGGACCTCATATTATGGGTTATCCATGGGTTGGGCCTTAGCCTAAAAACCCCTATAGTGAAAAATACATGTAGGAATTACTGTTTAATCCAGTTTTTCATGACCCAGTTAATGGCTAGTCCAACCGTGAAAAACATGTACTCCCTAGTCCAAAAACATGTTTTTGGACTAGATTATTTACTCGCTAGTCCAAAAACTTTTGGAGATTATAAAGTGTGTTTTCTAAATGCCTAAAACACCCTTCCAGATCTAATTAGTACCAACACATGTAAATGTTACTACATATGTTACTACATACTAGTAGTATCAATATGGTCATGCTACATATTAATATGTACTATACTAGTAGTAACAAAAATATGTTACTAGTAAATTAGGTAACTACTTTACTAGTATACTAGTAAAGTAAACTAGTTTACTAGAAGCAGGGACGGAGCTAGAATTTTTTTCCAAGGGGGCTAACATACAAAACACATGATTTAGGGGGGGCTTATTAAAGGATTATTCTTCAAAATAATAAGAACATCAAGGAGTCTTTACTGAATTAACAAAAAATGGGGGGGGCATCCCTAAAATGCACATAACTCCGTCCATGACTAGTAGTAGCTAGTATACTAGTAGTAACTAGTAGTAATATGGAGTATCAATATGTAGTAACTAGTAGTAACATGTAGTAACTAGTATACTACTATACTACTAGTAGTAACTAGTAGTAATATGTAGTATCAATATGTAGTAACTAGTAGTAATATATGTAGTAAGTAGTATACTAGTAGTAACTAGTAGTAGTATACTAGTAGTAATATCAATATGTAGTAACTAGTATATTACTAGTTACTAGTATACTACTGGTGTACTAGTAGTAACTAGTACTTTACTAGTAGTAACATATGTAGTATAACATAACAATATTAATATGTAGTATCAATACATAACATAAAAGTATTTATTTATACGTAGTACATAACATATTGATACTACATATTGATATGTAGTATCAATACATACTAGTAGTATGTAGTAATATATGTAGTAACATACATAGTGTTATATGTTAGGATTACTAGAGTAATTTTACTCTTTTCAAATCTTTTTTGGACTAACGAGTGGACTAACGAGTAAATATATTTTTCCGCTGGACCAACCATTAATCCTGGTCAGGTTGGACTAAACAACAAAATTCTCAAAATACATTTGCTTTTGTTATGAATTTACAACCCGACCCGGGTATCTTAACCATCAGACGGATGTGTATATACATTTGCCTTTTGTTATGAATTTACAAGCTTCTTCTTCCTTCGAAATTTCAGCCTACGACCAATTGGACAAACGTACCCAGGTATGGTTGAATCATGTTTTAATCTATTTCGTTTATCGGAGCTCCGTTTTTCTATATGTCTGTGATTCCTCTTTTCTTTTTTTTTGTACCCTAACTGAAACCTTCAACAACCATACAGATTATCATGTTAAGTTCTTTACAGATGTTATGAATTTAATAATTATAATCATGATTCATGAACTCTAGACTTTTTAAATTCATTCTAGGTTATAGTTTATTTGACCTGTTTTGAAACTCTCACATTTTTGTACAATGCTCAACCACTGTTTGATAAAATGCCTTAAAGAAGTGCCTTGAAATTGATTGTAATGTAAGGATTCTAAAGTGATGTTCTCATTAGATATTGATTGTTGTATTTCTACTTTTTGTTACAGCTAATAGTTTGAGATTATAAGCTGAAGTGTGCTTGTAATATGATTTTTAACTGTGGATTCTGTTGGCTGTTTACCGTTCCAAGAGTGTCATCGTTTTAATCGAAACAAGAGAATAATATTGGTTTCCATGATGGTGTAGTGCCCGACGAGATTATGATATTAGGTCCATTAGAGTGCCGCTGCTGTTTCATGGTGCATCTTATCATGGGATTTTGTTTGCGTCTACCAGTGATTTGCGTTTGCTGTTTTTCGTTCCCTTTTTGTTTCAACTTTATGTGTCAACTAGGGGAAGAGTTGTTAATTGTGTTGTTGCCTTGGTTTTTGTTGTTATTTGTTTGGAAAATAGAGTTGTACTTCATTCGTTTGGAAAGTATATTCAGGTGCACCGCCTTTGAGTTATCTACCTGTGACTATTTCAATGTTGGGAGGGGCTTCTGCTTTGGGTTCTTAATGCTTATGCAATTGGGTATGGTTGGTGATGCATTTTAGCTCCGTTGCTTTTACTACTTTTGTCTGTCTTAGTTACTGTAGCTGGAGTGCTTGTTGTTTGGTTCCCAATTTGGGTATTATTCGACTCCTAAGTAGATTTGATTTTGTAGTTCAGATACGCGTCAATATGCATAAATTTCATTTGAAAAACCTGGATTATATTGCTCTTGCACACTTTTTAGGAATGCTGTTATGTGAATTGCACCACGACGAAGTGATCTGAAGAAAGAATTGTAGTCACACTGCTCCATTAATGTTTGCTATTGTGGCCATAACCCAATTGAACCCTGATATTGTTTAGCATATTCCTTATCATTAATATTTTGTTATGTTTTACTTGTTTATGCAACCTAGATCATGGATGCTTTGTAGCTTAGACAGGTCCGGAAGTTTTTATTATGTGGTTTTATACGGACCCAGAAATATGTCTAAAGAACCTAAGATACTGTTTTGGTTGTTGTTGTAAATAATAAGATAGTATTTGTATTTCTACTTTATGTTACAGCTAATAGTTTGAGATTAGACGCTGAAGTGTGCTTGTAGTGAGAAGCTGAAGAAAGACTATTGCATTTGATTCAAGGGCGATGATGGATTGAAAGTAAGCCGTGATTCATTTCCTGGTATGTGAGGAATGCTCATGTTTTTTGTGTATAGTACTGCATAAAGAATAAGTGACACCTACGTCACTCTAACATATACATTTACATTATACTTGAATCAAGGTGAGAAACTGAGAATTATGTAGCGCTATTGAATTCTTGGTCATGATCTTTTGCAAGCAATCATTTTGGTTTTTCTTGCCTGTAAAACTTTCCATAGTAGGTAGTCGATGTTCCTTGCTTTTCTGTTATATATGTCCTTCTCTGTGTATTAAGTATGTAGGTTGAATCTCTGGAAACTCAAGTAATGAACATATCATGTTTTTTTCCTCTTTGGTCGTCCCCCTCCACCTCGCGGTCATCTAGTTGATAAGAAAACCAAATGTTTGGGTTTTCGTATGGTGAGGTCTTCCTTTTAATTGGCGCTACTGCTGCCCTAATCGGTACTCTTGCTCTCTCTCTATTAAATTTAGAGTTTAATTATGAATTTCTCCAATTATTTTTTTTACATTTGCTTATAAATTTCAGTACACAGATTTCAGGGGTTTGTATAAATATTCAATTTGATTTTGTAAAATCTAAAATGGTTTTCATTAATTAGGTCCCAAAGATCTGCCAAGAATAGCTAGAACAGCAGGTAGATTGACAGGTAGAGCGATTGCCTATGTTCAAATGGGTCGTGGGCAGCTTGATAATATCTTGCAGCAGTCTCAAGCCAGACAGGTAATTCTTCTCGTGGTATTTTTTCCCACCATTTTATAAGATTTTCAAGATAAATGTGTTGAGTAAAATTGCTCAGTTTTGTTATCGGGGAGTCGCGGGATTTTAACGTTTATAAGTTGTGGTTGTTGTTTTAAGGTGCACAAAGAGCTTCAAGATACACTGGCACAACTAGAAGCAATTCATCATGAAGTTCGGAGCTTATCAATGTTAAATCCTGGTCCTTTGACCCGAAGGTTGGGTAATATGGATCCTAAATCTCCCATTGCTGGTAATCCTCGTTTCCAATATCTACATCTCTTACAAGAATGAGGATTATGCTCAACTATTTTGCTGTACTATCATATCATATCTCATAAGGGTGTTTTGTGATGAAAAAACTTATCTTGGGTAGGCAATGATGTAGCACAGAGGCTCACAGAAGAGAATGCACCGGCAAACACCATTATAAAGGTAGGTCCTAGAGAACTTCTGTGCATTTTGTATAAATCATCTATTCATAAAAGAACTCTATATATTTGTTCTTTTCTCTCACAGGAATGTAATTCAACAACCCTAAGTGCAGCTAATTTAAACGTTGTCGCAAAGGTAAGCTGCGTTTTCTTAAGAAGTATATTATCAGTAACATTATTATCATTTTAAACTTATTTGCTTTCTATTCCTAGGGATCAAGTTCAAAAACCTCAACTGCGACTAATTTGCAAAGCCAGGCAGCAGCTTATTCAAGATTAGCTGAATCTAAGATGAAGGGCAGTGGAGACGCAGAGAAGCTTAAAGAGGAAATTGGTCTTTTAGCTGTTCTTCCTGTGTCTGCGGAAGGCGCTGGGTTACTACCTAAGACAAAAGGTGCTAGCAGCTCTTTTGGTTCTCTGTTTCTAGTACATTTCCAGTTTCCGTTTCCATCTCCCAGCCCTTCTATTCAATAAACTAGTTTTTGTTATGCTGCACTGCTGTTTATAATTTAATGATTGCATGGTGATATAAAACATAATGCCCACGAAGAAAATGATCCTTCAGAGGATGATTAGGGTGTTGATAAGCAGTCATTCTTAAATCTCAATTTGAGGGACGATTGTGGGAATCAAATTATGCATGCATAACCACAAAATTAAATACTTTAATATTGGAATAATGCATTATGCTGACGAGTATTTGATTATGTGTCATTGACTCACTGTTGACCTTGTTGTCATTCATCGTTGAAAGGGTTGTGTGGATAGACAGCGGCAATCTTGGCTTTCTCTGTATTTACTTTTATGATATTTCCTGACCCAGTTATCTTGTCTGTATGAGTAAGTCACTGTGGAACTTAAGAATCAGACTTGAAACAAAGATTTGAAAAACTTGTTTCTGAGAGTGTTGCTTATTCAATGCAAATAGGTTTTTTTAGGAATTAGAAATAAGGAATTATTGTTCGCATGCATGGTTATAGTATATCATTAAGATTTCAACTAATCGATTGAGTGACAGGCGATGCAAATGGATCAGATATTATGCTGGAAGCGATTCTAGAAGCGGAGGTGGCAGAGAATGCCAAAAAATTCTTTGAACAACAAGTAAATCAAATTCCAAGTTAATGAAAGGTAAAATGCTTTCTATTCTCTTTTATCCTTTTACTGATCCTTCTTTTCATGGAAATTAAGCAAAAGTGTAAGCCTTCACTTCATGATAGAACAAAAATGAAAACAGAACTTTAGATGCGTCCTCTGGAGTATGTTGTTTTTAATGTAGGAAAGAGGATCTTTTACAACCTTTGCATTTTAAGGACTTTTGTCTTTCGATGGTAACCTGTGGTCCAGACTCTAAATTTCCTTCCATGTACATTTCTCTTATTTCCCCCTTAAGATCAATACCTTATAATGGTACGATGCTGATGATGTAGTGATTCCTACATTTGGTTAATAATATACATTGATACGAAAGATTTAAGAGGAAAAACTCAAATTTGATGTGAAGGTGTAAAAATCATTGCATCCGTGCTACTATGCTTGTTCAATTGGTACTAATTATGGGACTTGATTTTTTTTACTGGGATATGTATTGTTAATTTGACCATGTATTTTACTGTGTTCAACCTCCTCTCGGCTCCTTGTGCTTAACAAGTTTCTATATTCATTCCAGAAGGGGGGAAAAACTTGAACTCTTACCAAGATACAACTGTGAAGTTGCAAAGTAAAAAGCAGGATCAGTTTGTGCATCTGGTTGATTGACTGTACCAAGTTTCAGCTTGAGTTCTACTTTATTATCCATAATACTGCACCAGATTATTTTATATCTATGACTTGCATATGAAAGCGTCCATTAGCTGATCTTAAGGTTCAATTTTAATTGGTGACTTCGCTTACATGTCCAAGTCAAATCCATGAGCACTGAAACACTCATGAGGCTCACTCTGGTGCAGCATTTTTCTGCTCTGTGCTTGTTTTGGGTTGACTATCTATTGAAACACACCAAAATAAGGTGTATCACAGCTTCTTCCTTTCATAATGTTATGTAGAGTATATATCTTTTCCTGTTAATCTCACATTGCTATAGTTTTGAGAATCAGAATCACAACTGGGCTGTCTCTTATCAGTAAAGTTGTGTGGAGACTGGACAGCTTGATAGTTGAATGCCCGGGCAGGGGTTAAGACATAGTTACCTATGGAATAAGGGATTGAATTGGCTCCACAGTTTTGTTATTTTTGGGTATCTTGTGTAAGGTCTCGAGACTGAGTACTCAACGACCATGCTTTAAAGATTAGAAGAAAAGAGGAGAGCAAATAATGATTTCTATCTTTGCCACATGATGAAAATCAGAAAATTTTCCACCACCTAATAAAAACTTGGTGTGCAGCCAAGGTTGTAGTCTTCTTTGCCTGCTGGTACTAAAAATTCTACAGCATGATGATTGTAGCTTTGATTCTGCCCATTGAAAATGAAAAAGTGAAGGTGGTGGGAGATGGTATAATAATTACAACTATTGAGGGTAATTTCACATCCTCTCCCAAATCTTTTTCAAATACGTTTCACACTGAACAAGGGATATTGAGAATCCATGTGGTTGATATATTTAAAAAACAAAACAATAGTGTTATTTGCCTTATCACAACTTAGGAACATTTACGTCATTCCCGATCCCTATTGTCTACAGTGTCTTTTTGTTACTGTTGATTGAATGAGTTTACTATGTAGAGAGAAGTAATAATCTTCTACTCCCGTAAACCCTGTCTGTGTCCTTGTAAGCTACAATGATCCCCATTGTTATGGTGCACTACGGTGAACCGTGATTCAACCCCACCGCCACGGTTGCGTAAGAATCTCCTTTTGCCTATATCTTCTAGAGTCTTCACTTGTGGAAAATCTTCAGATCCATGGTTCTGTAAATTCCATCCATGAGTCTCATGACAGCTTATTTGCACTTCGAGCATTGCTATCCCGCACGACCTTGCGGGAAGCTATCCCGCTCAAGCGACTTCTTTACCGTTAGATCATGTTAAAATTCAGATCTAACAGTCTTGAACCCTTTTGGAAAAATGGTGGGTCATATCCTGAAAGTGGTGGATCCTTTCCTGAAAATGATGGGTAATTTCCTGAATGTGAATCTAACCGTTGATTTAATCATCCAACGATAGAGAAACCGACTTTACGGAAATCCATCCTGCAAAATCGTATGGGATAGCATTTGTCTTGCACTTCTGACGCTCACTGCAGGCAAGTCTACAGGCTACCCCAGAGTTAGTAAGTTCGCGAATGATTCGCGAATTTTTCCATATCACGAATTTTACCGTCTTATTCGCGTACGTTTGCAATTCCGAACCCAAGTCGCGTATTATGTGGCATTCCCGGATTATTCGCGAATCGTTCACGAATTTTACGTATCTCGAATGATACGTCCGCTTAATTCGTCATAAATTCTTTAGCTTTTACTTTTCAAAGACTCCATTTTTTGGGCTTTACTGCCTCCCGAACATACACGACCGAATATTAGACGTGTTGTAATTTTTATGAAACAAAAACGACTGAAGAGATTTGAAGGTGAAGGTGAGAGAGATCTCAAACTCACTAACCAAGCATCTAAACCACCATACGACGTCCTTTTGGATAACTAATGTTGTATATATTATTAATATCATCATATTGAGTTTATTTTTTCCTTAAATAACTCACACATATGCATAAAAATTGGTCTATGACCTTATAAATACAAATTATTTGTTATATATAGATACCGAATTTTCAGAGCCGAACTCACATTTATAAATCGAATTATACACGTACGTATGCCGTTCCGAATTAATGACGAATCACGTCCCGTTGACCGAATTTTGGACCGAATCTGGATTTTACAAAACCGTATAATACTCGTACGTTTGCCGTTCCGTACGTTTGCCGAATCACGAATTGCTAACTAGGGGTGGGACATTAACATTTTATTTTATGTTTTGATGGGATGGGATGGGCAATCTCTTCTACAATACTATTTCTGATATGTCCAAATTTCAGGGGGTGGAATCTAATTTGCAGAAACTAGTAGCTGGGATTAGGGGCCTATAAAAAGTAATATCAAAATCAGGGTAGCAATAATTTATTAAAAGAAACATTTTTGATGATCAAACATCCTTTTTTGTTGTCTTTTTTGTAATAAGTGCTTAAAATAAAAAAAAAATGTCCGTGAGTGTGAGTAAACAAAACCCACTGAACGACTGAGCTCCTCCACTTTCTAGAGAAGGAGGAGAATTATTTTCTTTTTTTAAGTCTTTCTTCTTCTTCATCTTTCTCTCATTCTCTTTCAAACCCCAAAAATCCTTCCAAACAACGTCTTTTGTAACCCTAAGCACAGACAATCTCGATTTCAGCAGTTTTTATTTACTCCTAAATGAAATATCTTACTATAACCTACTAATCAGAATCACAGCTTCTTTCTTCTTCGGGATTTTGGAAAAAAGATCATGGCGAATAATCAAGGAGATGGAACAACAAATGAAGATTATTTTGAGCAGATCTTAGCAAATCCATCTTTTTATGTCAACCAAACAAGTTCTGAAACAGCTAGATTAATGGCTATGCAGTTGAGTTCTAGTGGTGGTGGTGGTGGTGAAGGTTCATCAGGTCATCATCTAGTATCAGCTGAAAATGGAGTAGGTTTTCAAGAAATAGGGTTCAGGTTAGAACAACAACAGCAGCAACAAGGGATTAAATTACCAGATGAAACCCCACTAGGGTTAAGATTGGAACAGCAGATGCCAACAACATCAAATGGTTTTGATAGGTTTGGTCATCAAACTTCTTCTTCTGGTCATCATACTCATCCTCATCAGCATAACAACGTAAGTTTAACTTCAATTAATTTACTTCCATTTTTCTCGCCGTGTTTTCAGTATTCTTTCTTTATTTAGTTTACCTGTATACCACTGAAGTGGTATGATGTTGGTGGGGTAAGCAAAAGTTGTTGGTTTGGGGGCTAATTAAGAACATCTATGATTTTATCCATGACGGTCTATTGGAGAAGTGTAAACAAGGTGTAAGATAAAGTGGGTTACAGAGAGAAAAGAACTGTTAAATGCTCAAGTAAGCCATATGTTTGGGCTCCATGCCACTCTCGAGACAACTATCATGTAGGTCTATGTGAGCTTAGGGCACTAGCAGAAGAGGTTCGAAACAGTGCTGCTCAACATCAATAGTTGCTCACTAGTTTTAGTTTATCCAGGCAGTGTTCTAAGTTTGGGTTAATTGTTTTGGGGGTTCGGACTGGGGTAAGCAAATGTAGAACCAATTTGTTAGTTGTAGTGAATATCCTTGGTTTATTGACATATTATCTTTTTGTCACTTGTGTGAAAAGGCAAAATTTGCAAGTAGTCATCTTTACTTTTGTGTGCAGGAAAGAGAACCCATGCATTTGACAAGTTTGTTTCCTGCATTCGAACATGTACAACCTCATTCGGTTAGGCCTGCCGCTTCTCAGGTTATCTGCGAAATTCCACTGTATTTATATATTTTATTGCTATCTTATTGTGTCTGTGTTAGCTGTTGGTTAAAGGTCTATTTTGTGTATCCTAAGACGACGTTTTGATGAGCAACAATTCCAATTTTGCATTTTATTTCATGAAGTAATGAATGATCGACATGTTAGCTGTGATGTGTGTTCTCTTTCCTTTTCCTTATATTTCTTCTTCATGTATGTTGATGTTACATATTATCAGCTTGTGGATGTGTGTTCTTTTTCCTCCCTGATATCCTGGTTCTCACCCACTCAATTTCAAGGTTCTAGGCTATGCGCCGATCGGCGATCACTAACCAGACATATATCTTAGTTAGCGTGCTCCTTTTTTGTCATGTGGATTCTCTTCATACTCCATGTGATGAATTATGGTTTGTTCTTCCTTGTATGTCAAATGTGATGGTAGCATCATTTAAGAACAACAACAAAATAAGTTCTAGCAACTTGACTATTTCATAATACTATTCCGTGGGAGTAGTCTGTAGTCCTCACTCCTCAGTAGTTAGTTATAACGACTACATAACCCATTTTCATGATATTGTCTTTACGTCTAGTGTGTTCCCAAATTTTATGATCTTGGATAGATGTATCTCAACATAAGAAGTCAGAGATGTTTGTGTAAAGTCCAAATAATCATAAAGCTGTGCCTAAAATATCATATTATATTGTTGATGTTCAATTTTTGTGTTCCCATATTCTTGCAGCCTTTACATGCACATCAAACATCCACCACTGGTGCTGCTGCTCCACACCCACCTGCCTTCCGCCCTAGGGTGAGAGCAAGACGTGGACAGGCTACTGATCCCCATAGTATTGCCGAGCGGGTAAGACTGGGTTTTATACGAAAATATGCATATTAAATGAATGAACATGTGTACCACTTATGCATATTAAAGACTGGATTTTGACTAATACAGTTGATTCTCATATGTGGCCAGAGTCATTGTCAGTTTGTAAAATTAAGGTTACTGGAGTATTAACATGAAAATACTATATTTTTAGAAGCTTTTTGTTCCTGTTTCATCTGTAGACTACAGTACAAGTCTAGGTGGGCATTCACTTACGTGATTTTAGTTGTGATTGAAATATTCCTCAACTGCCTGTTTAAAGGTGATCATTTATGGTTTTCTCCTTATATCCGTTGCTCTCTTTTTGCTAGATGTGAGACATCAGAATACCCGAATGCATAAGTTCAGGATATTAATTCCAGTTTGTGCTGGCATACATATCTTTCTACTCAGAATTCATTCTTTGTTGCGCTTTGGCAAAAGTATTGTTGATAATGTAAACAGTCAACTAATAATACTTGAGGAAGAAATATTTTCTTTCTCAGGTTTTAATTTCTTATACAACAGACAGATTTTTTTTTTTCTTTTCCTTTCAAGAGGCTTATTCTCGTTCTCAGACATTTGGTATAATTAGGAGAGATACCATGTTCAGTTTTATGAACCACGTATATGACCATATACTAAAATCTGTCTTTCTTGCTTTTCATATTGCACAAACTTTTCAGAGGCTTTGTTCCACACATGTATATCACTATAGTTATGGATCCTTTTTTCTTATGCAGCTTCGTAGAGAAAGGATAGCTGAAAGAATGAAGGCTCTGCAAGAACTTGTTCCTAGCTTCAGCAAGGTCATGCCTTCCACTCTTATATTTGTCTTTGAAGATCATTAACGTCTTTTCTTCAGATTTTGATTATGTTGTTTGGAATATTAACGTATATGCAAGTTAATTGTAGGCAGAACTCCTCAAAATTTACTAGGTGACTTTATTCCTTACAATTGGCTGTTAGGCTTTATGTGCATGGTGTGATTGACATGCACATATGATTTGAACTCGATGAAACTTTTTCACACAATAGGAAGATGAGCATATCTTTATATTTAGGGATTAATCATGGAACACGGTTCAAGGAATAGGATGTCTGATATCTGAGGTAAGGTTGTTGATGACTAATATTGATCAGCAAAAGGTACGTACAATGAAATTAGGTTTTCTTTGTAAGAGTTTGAATGGATGGAAGATGGTTGCATAGAACACTGAAAGGTTCTAGAAGGGTCAAGAGGAAGCCTCAAATATCAATGAGTGAATAGATGACAGCATATTGACCAGTTTCTCGATGTGATTCTAGACATAGGAGGGTTTGATGTTTCTTTGATAAAGATACGAGTATACATGTCCCAATCGAAGTTATGAGCCAAGATATGTCCATATAATGTCTCGTGATCCTGCTTGTAAGCTATGTTTCACGATTTTTTTCCAAATCGAGACAGAAGTATATGTTCTTTCTGAACGAAGTTTCACGCTGAAGCTTTATCCTTCTTTATGTCATGATTGATGCCTGCTTTTCCTATTATGGGGTTAGCCCAGTGGTTGCTTCCATAAGGTAGTTTCTTCAATTACAGTTACTAGGTTAAGTCAGTCCTTCTAGAATGGCCATTTACAAGATTGCTAGTCATTTTCTTAGCTTGCTTAATTTACTATTGGGACACAGCTTCATTGTACTGAGAGTCTTTGGCCAAGACTCTACCTTCCTGACAGAAATTGAAATCTTTATCTAACCAATCATTATGACTGAAATAGTGATGGCACATTTCTGTAACAAAGCATACCGTGACATGAGGTTTAGTTTTCTGTTTTTTATTTCTGCAGACTGATAAAGCAACCATGCTTGATGAAGTAGTGGATTATGTGAAGTTTCTAAGGCTCCAGGTCAAGGTAAAACAGTTGCTTTTGATCATAACAATTCATTTTTAATTCACGACTGCATGTGGCCACACTGCCGAGTTCCAGTATGACCAGTGACAAAGAAGACCCAATATTTATTTAATATGGAAAGTACATTGGTTCCATGTAGATTTAAATATTCTTTCAATCGGGGATAAATATTGAATTAAGCATTCCAACTCAAGAGAAGATTTCTTTTTGCATACATCTCTACTGTAAGAGGCTATTGTTGACTCCAAATGGCTATGTTCCATAGAGCACATAATAGACCCTCCAAATGGCTACTGTTTGTTGGACACCTCGCATCAGAGCCAAACAAGAAACATAGAGCAATTATACCAACTAACTTATACCTCGCATCAGAGCAATTATACCTCGCATCAGAGCACATATGTTTCTTGTTTTGCTGAGATGCGAGATGTCCAGTGAACCCTCATCTTCTACGAACTAACTTATACCAATTCTTTAACTTCGCTGGTTAATAGGCCTAGTTTTGCTTTTTCTTTTTATTGTTATACATGAGTAGCGTCTCGAACTGCAGACTTTACATCCACTCTGTTTTATATTATTGCTCTTATTCATTTATGAAATTAATAGGTATTGAGCATGAGTCGGCTAGGAGGGGCTGGTGCGGTTGCTCAGCTTGTATCTGATGTCCCACTACCATCAGTTGAGGTACTACCACGGGAAACTGCCAAAAAATTCTTTCTTGGGCATGCTTTCTACTTCTTGTTATTTCAGGATGATTGAGGCTTGCTTATAAGTGTGGATATGTTTTATCATACCCCTGTAAATGATATCGTTAAATTTTGTATCCATTTCTGAAATTTAAGGGAGAAGACTTGGATGGAACTAACCAGGCAAGAGAGAAATGGTCAAGCAATGAGACAGAAGAACAAGTAGCGAAGCTCATGGAAAAAGACGTTGGAACTGCCATGCAATTCCTCCAATCAAAGGCACTCTGCATCATGCCCATTTCACTCGCTGCAGCTATTTACCCTATTTACCAACCTGATTCACCTTCCTCACTTGTCAAGCCTGAATGAATTACTGTTCCTTAAACTCGACATTGAGTAATAGCTGTGCACGTGCCCCACCAATTACTCCCAAATCAACACGCCCTACCAAGTAGGATTAGGTTCACTCTTAAGACTTACCCAGTAGTGTTTGATGGTACTTACATGAGCTGTATCTAAGTTTCTAACATGTAATCTGAGTCAGATCCCATGTTTAATTCTGACCTACTTCTGTTTTCTATTCTGGGCTTCTCTTTTTTGTCAAATGGGATGTTAGGGAAGAAGGCTAGAGAAAATGATTTTCAGATACTTTATGGTCTGCTGTATTTGAGTGAAGTAATGATTGTCAAATGTGTCTCACCAACTATGTAATAATACTTATTTTGGTAATGGCTTCCATGACGGTCTAATTGGTAGTCATGGATTCTTGTAAAAACTGAAGTTCACATATAAATAGATGTTTGTATTTTGGTTGCCCAGAAAAATTGTTTCTAATAATCTACCTACCTACTCTGCCTTTTCTCCAACTTGGTTGGAAACAATCGGAATTTGAAAACCTTGATTCAAAAACCTATTGACCTGATTAGGGCTGCACAACGGGTAGGGTGGGTAGGATATGGCCTATACCTGCCACCCTACCCGTTTACTGGCGGTTAAAGAAATTTTTACCCGTCACCCTACCCGCCAAATAATGGATAGGGTAGGATACGGTTAAAAAACTGGCGGGTAGGGTAGGGTTGGCGGGTATGAGTAGGGTATGTGCACCCCTAGGTAGGGTGGGTAGGATATGGCCTATACCCGCCACCCTACCCGTTTACTAGCGGTTAAGAAAATCTTTACCCGCCACCCTACCCGCCAAATAGTGGATAGGGTAGGATACGGTTAGAAACCTGGCGGGTAGGGTAGGGTTGGCGGGTAGGGGTAGGGTATGTGCACCCCTAGACCTGATCGCCTCCAAGTTGTTCAACTGTAATCCAACCAAGAAATATACTGCTGTGGCAACTGCCTGATAAAGACTTACAAAAATGAATTTTGATGCGTCTTCTATTAAAGAGAAAAAGCTTATGGACAGAGGACTAATGATGATGTCTGATACAAAGAAATCTAATGGGGGTAGTATGCAATCCAGACATAGGATGAGGAGCAGGCAGAGGCATTGTCGTCTTTGAAGGCTATCAGATTGGCGAACGAAGCTGAAGTGGTGAATCTGTATTTGGAGGGATGTAGTTTGAATGTGGTGAATGCCATTAATGGTAGTGTAGGGTCTGTAGACTAATAAGGGGGGTTCATATGCATACAACATAAAATGCCGTTTACTATACGGGGAAATTAGGCTAAGGTCCAACCCATGGATAACCCATGATATGAAGCCCCTAGTTAAAAGAGTTTTATTACTAGACCCTGAATTAAAAATAAATTTTAATTCGGTTGAAATGACCAGAACAACCTTCACTATATAAGTATCTAACCTAGGTTTTCTATCAAATCGACACATTCGTTTCATTTCAAGAGAGAGAACTGAATCTCACCTGAGAAAACTGCCGGTCGAAAACCTTCAAAGAAGTGCAGAGAAATTTGTTTCGCTCAAATCTTCTTCTTCGTGTTTAATATTTTCTTCTTCTTCGTGTTTAACATGTTTTTCGATCCGTTTTTGTAACTGTTTTTCGATCTGTTTTTGTAACTGTAATTAAATCTGTTTTTCGATCTGTTTAATCTCATTAAATTTGATCTGTTTTCGAACTGTATTTGATGTGTTAAATCTCAGTGTATTCGTTGTTTTTTGAAGACGAAGAAAGAAGAAGAAGACGAAGAAAGAAGAAGAAGAAGAAGACGAACTGAGGTTTTGAATCTGTTTTCAAAATCCTAGAAACAGTAAGTTGAACTGAGGTTTTGAATCTGATTTAATTACTACATCAACTGTAAGTTGATTGATGTTTTGATTTCATTTATCTCTTGATTTTGTGATTATTTTTGAAAATTAGTGTTTCGCGATTTAGGTTTCATGATTTGAAATCAAATTGATTTGTATTCTTACAATTTGCACTGTAGATTCATATTCAGGAGATAATCAAATTAATTTACATTCAAAATGCCGAGAGGAAGAAGGAATCAACCTGAAGAAGATGCTGCAATAACGGGTATTATGATTCTTTCCCTTTAAGATGCCATTTACTATTGCGGTGTATGTTTTGGGATGATAAAATGTAAGTAAAAACATTCAAAATGATATAGCATATGTAACTTTAGAAATAGAGCATGTGTAACTTTAAGTTACACATTCAAAATCTAACCACTGACTGTATTGTGGTTTGTATATTGAGTGTGTAAATTGGAGTTACACATACAAATGAGCCTATATAACTGTAAGTTACACATTCAAGATGTCACTACTGACTTGCCCAAGGGGTTGTGTAACTATAAGTTACACATTTAGAATCTCATTTTTTGATCATATGTAATGCATATGCATGTGTAATTATAAGTTACACATTGAAAATCTAACCACTAACTTGCCAAGTGACTGTGTAACTATAAGTTACACATGCATAATAACATCACTGATTTTCCAATTGCCTATGTAACTAGAAAGTTACACATGCAAAATATAACCTACGACTGTATTGTGTTTATAAATAATAGTTACACATCAAAAAATGACGCTTGTAAACCTTCATATGCATGTGTAAGTTAAGGTTACACAACACAGAATAGAATGATTCAGTTTGTGTACTTGGAAAATACACATAGTGTGTAACATGATTTTCATTTTGCAGTTAAAAATGAGTGTATTTGATAAGTACACAACATACTGACTCATGCTATTTTTGTGTGTGATGTGTACAGGAAACCTAAGGCAGTCGTTGAATGCAGTAAAGGATTTAGTAAAGGTGTTAAAACCTATAGGACTGACTGATAGGGCTCAGAGATATCTTAGGAGAGCTGCTTACGGTGAACTCGTAATGATGTATTACGATGACTATGATACAGCTGTACCGAGTACAACAAGACAGATAAGTACCAACAAACACGGCGTCTTGAAGCTTTTGAACTGCTTTGACATGGATTGTGAGACACCGTGTTCATTCAAGTTTGGTGATGATAAGATTATAGAGTCTACACCGGCAAAGCTGGCTGGTATATTTTGCATGCAGAGGATTGGAAGTAGAAAGGGTCAGAAGCTGTTAAAGTACTATTGTCCTAGTGATTTGACTGACAATGTTTTATACAACAAATTCTTCACTGATATCAAATCTACAAAGCATCAGACGACAGTGCCTAAGACAAACATTTTAGAGAAGATAAAACAACTTATGACAAAAAGGAGCAAAAGTGGGAAAAGAAAGAAAGTTGATGAGAAGGATCTAGTTTGCTTGATAGGTCTTTATCTTTGCTGTGTATTGTTTTTTGGCGACAAAAATGCCAATGGAGTGAACGCGAAATATCTTAGTATCGTTGAAACTTATGATACAGTGCTCAAGGTGTCGTGGCCTGATTTAATACACGAGCACTTGTTTGAATAAATTCATACTAATCTTGGTTGTTTTTCAAATGTGAAGGCTTGTGTGCAATACCTACTGGTAAAAAGCTTGTGTGTAGTTTCTTATTCCAGCAGTTTTAGTGTTACGTGATGGATATTTTTGTTCAATCGACTAATTAAAATTTATATGTTGCAGTTATTTTTTGCTGAACACACGCCAGCAGGATTAATCCCAAAAGTTGAGAACCACGAAGAAGATATCCCGAGGATTGGAAGGTGGGATATATACCAGATTTCTGATTACATTTGGAAAACAGACATGACACAGTTTTCGGTAAGAGTTATATGTCAGTTGGTTTAGGTTTTGTAAATTTATGGTAATATAATTTAGATAAAACTTTGATGTAATCAAAATTGTCATGTGTAGCTATAAGTTACACATTTAAATGTGCTTGTGTAACTTATAGTTACACATGAAAAGATAACACCAGTGAATGCATTTTATATGTGTAACTATAGGTTACACATTTCATATGTGTAACTATAAAATGTGCTTATGTAATTATAGGTTACACATATAAAATGTGCTTATGTAACTTTAAGTTACACATACAACTGAAAATTTTTATATTTAGAATGTTCAACTGTTTTTGCTATCTCTTTTTAACCTCTCCATTTGTTAATTGCAGCCAACTCCTAGCTTTGTGGCTTAGTTTTCACAGCTTGAGAAGCAGCTAGGTATATCAACAGTGGTACCCATCAAGGACGACCTGCAAATTTGGCTGAAAGCGCAAACCATTGAGAATGGCAATCTGAAAGAGCAACTGCAAGCAAAGCAAGCAATGTTTAAAGCAGTGTATGCAATTGCCAGAGAAGGGATATCATAAGGGGACCTTTCAGGAACAGCAGAATTCAAGATTCACAATTTTAGTTGCCAAATTATGCAAGCAATGGGTATTGATCCTTACAAAGTGACCCAGGAAGAGTTTATGCAACATGAAGATGCTGGACATGGAGGTACTGAGCATGGAGCTACTGAGCATGAAGAAGAAAAGTTACAGTTAGTTGAGACTGAGCAACAAGCAGATGGAAGTACTGAGCATGAAGAAGAAGAGACCGAGAAAGAGACTGAGCAAGAGAAAGAGAAAGATGACGCGGAAATTTCCTTCCATGAAGAATGTAAGTAGTTGTTCATTTTTAATATGCTTCTTTAACTTGATAGAGGTACCCAATTAGTTCACACTAAGGTCTTTGAACCTTTTTAATTTCATATTTTAGTTGTTCATTTTTAGTATGCTTATTTAACTTGATTAGACTTAATAAATGTTGAGTAAACTAATCATATGGATGTGTAATCCCTAGTTACACATGCTATATGCATGTGTAACTTCTGGTTACACTAGTTAGATGCATGTGTAACTCCATGTTAAACTAGGTATCCATGCCATATTCATGTGTAACATGAAGTTACACATGTTAGTTATCCAAGCCAGTCGATTACACATGATATATATTCTTCTTGAAATTTTATTAAAAAAATTTAACATCATCATCATCATCCTAATTCTCATTTCAATCCTTGTGCAGTTCCATGTATGAGCCTTGCAGATGGAAATACTCCAACAATTCTGCAAGCTCAAACTGCTGCAGAGGGGCACAAAAGACCACTGAGGACATATAGTTCAAGTATGAAGAGTGTGACAACTTGCAAGACTCCACCAAAGAAAATGCCCGTTTCAAAGGGAAAGCCCACTCCTACAAATAATGTTGATGAGCAGCAGAAGAAAGATGTTGAAGAGACACCTGTTACGGATGAGGCGCAGAAGAAAGCTGCAGATGGTGGAGTTGTGGATGGGGCAGGTGATGATGTAGCTGCAAAAGCCGCAGGTGATGATGTAACTGCAAAAGTCAATGAGGAAACATCTGCAAATGTTGGTGATGGTTTGGTTATGACTGCTCCAACTCAGCCAACTCCTGGAATTTTTGAGGACAGTTCTGCTTCAACACAGTTTGAGGAATCCATGGTGATAAGTGCTACAACACCGCAACTAGGAGCTAACCCTGATGATATTCCGAATGTTGAAGTGAGTGAAATAATAGATGAGATCGTCAGCGACATTAACAAAACTGAACATGGACCTGCAATGACGGAGAATGCAGAACCTACCTCAACTGGTATGAATCTTTTCCATTCTATGTTTTGTTTGTAATGGAAGTGTAACTTCAATTTACACATTGTAAAAGGCATGTGTAGCTTGAGGTTACATATAGTATGTTTTTTTTGTAATGGAAGTTTAACTTCAAGTTACACATTGTAAAAAGCATGTGTAGCTTGAGGTTACATACAATATGTTTTGTTTGTAATGGAAGTTTAATTTCAAGTTACACATTGTAAAAGGAATGTGTAGCTTGAAGTTACATACAGTAAATTATTATTTTGGCATGTGTAACTTTAAGTTACATACATGTGCTAATTTTACTGAGATTCTGCCTATATTTGTTTCCGCAGCTACAACACAGGATAAATTTTTTAGCCTTGGAATAGATAAAACTCCAAGACTTGTAGGAGAGTTAGTGAAGGAAGCTGCGAATACAATAAGAGAAAACCAACCAGTATTCATGCAACAACGTGTGCTGAGGAATAGAAAAATTCCAACACAAGATCTGAAACAATATCAAAGAAATTCAAAGAGGGTTAAGAAGACATCTAATGAAGAAGAAATGGCCGCAGTTCCAGAAGTGGAAAAAGAAAGAATAGACACAGTTCCAGAAGTAGAAGAAGAAAGAATGGCTGAGGTTGTTGAAAAAGATGATGGAACAATGAGAAAGGATGTGAAAGGTTCAGAAGTTATCGAAAGGCTGGAAGGCGAGAAAAAGAAGATAGTGCTTGAATATTTCAATACTCATCCGAAAACGTAAGTAGCTTGACTCCAAGTAGGCTTGATTCTTTTATTGATTGTTGTATTTTACTACTTGATTGTGTTATCTTGATTGATAATAGTTTACTTCTTTGTAATGCAGAGACATTGCTTGGATGGAATGCGACGAAGATGGTAACCAGATGTTTGATATATCTGGAAAACTAATGCTACAGCTTACCAAGAAAGAATCCTATTTGGAGTCAGAATTCATCGACTTCTACATTAGCAGATTGAAGACAAAGATGAACTCTAACAGCAAGTATGACAAAACGTCATTCCTTTCGCCAAAAGCATACGTAAGTACTTCAATATATTTAAAATCTTATTGCATTTATAATGTGTAGTGTATGTGGTAATATTATGATAACATACTCGAGATTTTTTAATGTCGGAAACCATTTATAATGTGTAATCTGAAGTTACACAACCATTTATAATGTGTAATCTGAAGTTACACATCCTTATTTTTCCAGTGTAAAACCCAAGGCCCTATGTGTAACTTCTGTTTACATAATCACTTGTTCATTTGTAACTGTTGATTAAAAATTTGAGTTTGACATTCCAAATGGTTTTTGCAAGCCTCTTACTTGAAGGATTACGGAGAATTTAAGAGATTTTGGATTCCAAAGCTTGCGAAGGAGTATGTCAAGTACAAGAACGATGCAGTCAGACTCTTCGCCCCAATGTGCAACAACAACACACACTACACACTGCTGGAGTATGAATTGAAGAGCTCTAATCCTTGGTCCTACATGAACTCGTCAAGCGTTAAGGAACTCAGGGGTGAACACCTTCTTCAAGCCAAGAAATATGCATTTTCAATTACTACAGAACTGAGACTCTTGTGTCCTTCTGCTCTTGGGATGAATGAAAATGCCAAGAATCTCCCTTCGCCCCCACAAGGTTCAATTCCTGACTGTATTCCATGTGTATGCACTTACATGAAGATCAGGATGAAGAATAAACCACTTGACAAAAAATTAAGCTCAAGTATGATGTTATGGTGGACTGACAAGCTGAACCGCATGAGAGGAAGCATGTTATACAAGATTCTTTCGGATCCATCCAGAGATGTGTAAAGCAGTCATTAGGATTAGAAAAAAACTCTATACTCGTAAATATGTTGTTAGCCATAAGCAGATGTTAGATTTGGAAAATATGTTGTTAGAAACTTTTAAATTTCATCAGTTAGTAGATTTTAGCAGTTCTTGGTTTTGAAAATATTTTTGGATTGAAATTCTTTGAATTAAAAACTTTTATCTTGTTAGAACTTCTATTGTTGTGTGTACATGTTTCAGAAAGTATGCAACAGGTTAAGTAACTACACATCTTAACTTGATGCAGAAGGTGTAACCAGACTTTACATATGCATTTATCATGTGTAACCTAATATTACACATGCATTCACAGCAGTGTAACTTCTGGTTACACATCCATATATTTGAGTGTAAACTGAAGTTACACAAGCCATTGATCGGACTTACCCAATAAATCAAAATAAAATAAAGTTACACCAGCATTTATCATGTGTAAGCTAATGTTACACATGCATTCACAGCAGTGTAACTTCCGGTTACACGTCCATATTTGAGTGTAAACTAAAGTTACACAAGCATTTGACCACTGATCAGACGTACATAAATAAATCAAAAATAGAGTAAAATGCATTTCAACTGTGAACTGACAAAATATAAAATATGAATAAAAGATCCTTGCACATAATCAACGTTGCAGAAAAATAAAAACGTTTGGTCCATGAGAATCGAAATGAAGAAAACTAAAAAACATATAATCCAAGACAAATAAGAATCCACACATCAAATCATTACTTTCAGAAATGAACTTTGGTAGGCTAAAGCTAGTGGGGTGTGAACTTCCGAGGATTCCTGCAACCTGCCTTGTTGTGAACTGTTTTCTTGCAATTGCTGCAACGAACTTTCCTATTCACCTTCTTCTCACCTTTAATTATAATCCTTTTCCCTGGTGGTCTACCTGGTTGCTTCTTCACGGTAGGCGGGTTGACGGTGTCGTCTGGATGACATTCAACATGCCTGTTCTAGTTGGGAATCGGCTGGATGACATGCATATAAGTCTTCCTAAAATAGTCGCTTGTAAAATACGGTGAAATGAAATCAATAGCCTCACGTTTAATCTTGTGTATGGCTTCAAGATCATGAGCACAAGGAAAACCATATACGCGCCACCTGGAAGAAAACAAAAATAATCGAAAAATCAGTTAGTTGCACATACAAATCATAAAATACTCAAAATTAGCTAGTTACAGGTGCATATACAGGATGTGTATCTTTAAGTTACAATTGCAAAATATATGTGTAACTACTATTTATACATGCATATATCTAATGTAACTGGAAGATACACATTCTAAAAAAAAAAAATGAACATACAGAGAAAAGAAAAAGCATAAGAAACCAAACCTTTGACAGATGCAAGTCTGGTGTTCGAGGTCCATCATGTGAGACCTTTCGCAAAAAACTTCAAACACGGTAGGACTAGCAACCAATACTTCCCAAGCCAAACCTTCATCTTGAAGAGACACAAGCTTTTCTTCATACTCAGGGGTTAATGGAGTCATCATATTAGCACCAATTTCACGACGCTCCGCCATCAAACACATTATTTTCCTCCTAATCTGAAAAGCAGAAAAAAAAACTCATGAATACATAAAGTGATAAACACATGAAATAAAAAGACAACAAAAAAGCAAAACACACACACACACTCAATTTACCTGATCAAGAAGAGCAGATGCAGGCATCTTCTTGTGAACCAGAACCCAGCTATTGACTGATTCTGCTAGAGTACTAGATGTTCGTCCATACCGACAACCTTTGAAATAGGCATTCGCATATGCTTCAGGTGGTTTGTCTCGATGTAATCAGCCACCCAATCGCAGTTCAAGTCTCTAATCTTCTGTATGGCTTTCGCATGGTTTTCAGGTGAGAGTGCGTATGTCGCCTCTCGGAAATGGTCCATCACAAGCGAGTACCTAGGATCTGTTGCAGTGATGGGTATATTTTTCGTCAAATGATAGTAGCAGAAGCTGTGGAACCCATCTGGATAAACAAGTGGAACACCCTGCAAGAGTCCTTCATGGCAATCCGAAAGGAAGGTGATTGGCCTCCCATCACCAACAACTTCAGTCAAATTCCTTAAAAACCACTCCCAGTTGTTGATCGTCTCAGAATCGACTAGTGCAAAAGCAAGGGGAAAAAATCCTACAAAAAAAATTGTGCAGAAACGAAAGAATAATAAGTTTCACACAAACAGAAAACAATGTGTAAATACAAGTTACACATGCTAAAACAAATATGTAACTTAAGGTTACAAATGCTATTTTCTTAGTTACACACTGAGTAAAGTAATGTGTAACTCTCAGTTATTTGTCAACTGAAGTTGTTCACAAAAAAAACATAAAAAAACATACCTTTACCACCATTGATCCCAGTAGCTTCCATCAAGAAACCTTTGAATGTACCAGTAAGGAAAGTAGTATCCAAGTATACCATTGGACGACAAAACCGGTACCCCTTAATGCATGCAGCAAATGCGATGAAAATACGTTGGAACTGTTTATTTTCAAATTCAAACTTTATCGCACTACCAGGGTTGGTTTCCCTTATAACATCAATATACCATACCAAGTGCGAGTAGGACTTGACATCGTCGCCATAAATCGTCTCATAAACCTTTTCCCTAGCATTATATGCCTGATAGTACTCCATGTTAATCCCATAGTTGGTCTGGAAATCAGCAGCAATTTGCTTGGGATTATTGTGAGGATTTTTGCGAAATTCTTCCTCAATCAAACTAGACGAGAAGCTGGTGGAGTAAGTTTGGTTCAAGTTGCGCCCACCAACACCACAAATGTGCTCAGGGTTATAAGATCTGACCTGAAGAGGTTCATACAAAATATAAACAATTCAACCAAAACACAATATGGTGCAAAAAACATCATGTGTAAACCAAAGTTACACATACTGTAACAAAACATAACATATACTAAGCATTAGATGACAGAACACGGAAAACCTACCTGAAACATTTCGTTCCTTTCATCAATAGAAGCTGCATGGAATTTCCAGCCGCATTTTTCATCTGCACATTTAGCCGTGAACCTAGAACGCTCATTGTGAGTTACAATCATTTGGAAACCAGTGCGAAGACGATACTTGGTGAAAGCAACCCTGACTTGCGTAACTCCTTCAACAAACACATGACCAATTTCACCAAGAACCTTGGGCCAACCATCCGATAACAAAGGTTTTGCAGGCTTGCTTTTATCTTCCAAATACATTGCAACAGTAAGATTGTTTCTGGACGAAGACGTACTACTAGACCCATTAGAAATAGAAGAATCTTCCCTGGAGCTGGAGGAAGAGGCCACACGAGGAACATTTTGCAAGAAAATATCAACACTGGTCTTCTGTTTACTATTTGTGATGGATATAAGAGCTTGCAACGAAAAATCACAGTCAAGCGGAAAATCTTTCCCACTTTCTCGGAAGAAGAAAGTAATACCAAGTGGAGTAAACTGCTTCCATTCCCTGCAAACTTGTTCCTTAAACTCTTCAATTTTGATATCAGTATTAACACGCAGGGTAATAAAATCTGAAGAGTAGCGAACAACAACAATGCAACTAACAGCAGCGCAACTAACAGGATCCATGACAACCTGAAAAATATCAAACACACAATAACAATATCAAAATTTTAAAACGAACGCAATTCACTCGGGGGCGTTGCCCCCTCGTGAGAAGTATATTCAATGCGGAAAGCTAAATATGAGTAAAAGATACAGATGATACAACTATTTACACATAAACCTGTTACAGGACATATATATGTAACTTCAACTTACACATGCTTAAAATACAACAGGATATATATGTGTAAACTAAAATTACACATGCTACAACTAAAAAACATTTGCTTCTTCCTCACACATGCTTAAAATACAAACAGGATATATATGTGTAAACTAAAATTACACATGCTGCAACTAAAAAACATCTGCACCTTTCTTACACATGCTTAAAAATACAACATGATATATATGTGTAACCTAAAGTTACACATACTGTAAAAAAAACAACATGTAACAAATCAAATTGAAGTTGTTCTACTGAAACAAAATTGTTTCTTCATACTCCTCTCAGTATCAACAAAAATTAACAGATCAGACATGCAAGAAGAACAAATAATTCAATTATTTTTTGAAAACAGATCTGAAATCAAAAACAAAATAAAATTCTTACCTAGATTGATTGTTTTCTTACTTCTGAAACAATGTTCTTACTATTCCTCTTCTCGGTATCAACCAAACCCGTGTAAGCATCAACAAAAACATACTCAGTATCAAAACCAAATAAAAAAAGTGAAAAAACTAGATCGCAATTCCCTTGTAACAATCAAAATCAATTGAATTGAAAACTAGATCGAAATCACAATTCGTACCTACGTTGATTTCTCTATTCCAAACTGTCTTCTTCTTCTCAGACTCAATAAAATCGAAACAAAACAAAAATCCAAAAATCAGTAGAAGATAGAAATCAAACAATCAATCAGAAAAAGTAATGAATCAAACCTATTCGATACAAACAGAAGATAAAATTGATACAAACCTATTTGTTGTTCTTCAATGCATCGTCTCAAACTCGTCAGATCTGAAATCCACTGCATAACATCAATAAATTGAGAAAAAGCAACAATGAATCCTTGTTCTTCGTCTCCTCTTCAACACAGCAACAGACTAACGAACTCTTGTTCTTCAGTGCAACAATTTCGTGTGAATAAAAAAGCTAATTCTGTTTCTGAAGAAAAAATCAACGAGAGCAGAGAGAATAGAGAGCTGAAAACTAATTTGATTTGATTTTCTTTTTCTGTTACCGTATAAAACAGCTTTAAATACTGGAGGGTAATTATGGTATTTTCACTTTTATTAAAAATCCTGATGACGTCAGCAATCCGAGAAAATTCAAAACCAGGCCCAAAAAAAAAAAGTTCTGGGCCTAGAAATATCAAAAATGGAAAGTGTGGAGTTGATAGTGGAGGATCCATTTAGTGGGGCTTGTATATGTTGAACCCATATAGTAGGGGGTTCTAGTATTTTTCACTTTACTATACCAAGTGGCTTGGCAAACTAGCCGCGCCACTATGAGAAAACGATGAAGCATCAAAGATGCTATGGAGTGATCTTAACAATAGCGCTAGCGATAAAGACTCTATTGCTGGTGATTTGATATATTGAGCGACATAATCAATCGCCAACGGTCGACTCTATCTCTCCATAAATACCCACACCTTCCATCATTTCTCTTCACATCTTCTCTTTTTTCTCTCCAAATTTTTAACGGGTATATCTAATAACTTATACACCAAGTTGATTCCCCATTAATTAATGTTTTATAAAAAAATTGGAAAAAATGGCAGATGCAGAGCATACCTATGAACCCTGATTTTGGGCATAATGAAATCTTACTAGGCATACTGCATAAAGACAAAAAAGGTTGTGAAATAGCAAAATCAGATTACCCCTTAACCCAATTTTTTTTAATGGAAAAACTTCCCTTTACGTATTAGTGTTAGTAATATTGATTAGTGATTAAATATTTTATTTAGTGATTAAGATAATTTTCAGAATTATAAAGGTTGTTTAGATGATTTTTTGGATCATGGTTCGGCGAAACAGGTTGAGGTTCGTCTCACATCTATGAGCCGAATCTACCAATTGATGAACGGTTCGGCTCATTGAATCTGTTTACTGCATGCGCCGAACCTATAATTTTCAATTCCAACCCTTTTGCTAGACACTAGTTCGGCTTATATGAAAATTTCATAGTAAGCCGAACAACATCCTGAATAGCTCGGAAAAAAAATAATTACTGGTTCGGCTTATATTTCGAAAATCGTATGAGCCGAACATCAATTTGTTATTTTTTGGGTTAAAATATTGTTATTGGTTCGGCACATATTGAGAATATCGTAATAGCCGAATCTCGTAAATGTGCTAGGTTCGACACATATTATGATTATCGAATACGCCGAACCCCCATGCATCTCTATCTGTGACTAGGTTCGGCTTGAAATTTCATGAAATTTCATGCCGAATTGTTCATATACACTTACAGGAAGCTTTTGTGAAGAACAGTTCGGCTAAAAACGCAACTCAATTTTGAGCCGATCCCAACACTGTAACCGTCATTTAATCGATGAAAAACAGCAAATAGGAGATTGGGTTTGTAAAACTTGCTTTCTTATCCTCATTTCCGGAGTTGGAGATGCAGTTGGTTCAATTTCTGGTTCAATTGGTGGTTGATTTTCAGTTTCTACACCTTCATCTTCAATTGGTTCTTCTTCTTCAATTGATGGATTAGAAGACGATTGGTTTTCCTAGTCCCTGCTTTTCTTTGTACGGGTCATTATGTGGTTGAGTTTAATCGACGATCAAATTTTTACGAATTGACAATTAATCACGATGATGAATTTTTTTTTCGCAGGAGGGGGAAGAGTTCGGCTAGAGGAGGAGGAAGAAGAAGAGATGGTAAGGGAAACTGATTTTGATTTTTTAGAAAACTGATTTTAGATTTTTGTATTAAGGGTATATAGGTAATTGAACTACCCATAGGGTACCCCTTATAAGGTCACCCAAGATGGGACTATTGTTTTGTATGCCTAGAAAGATTTAGGTATGCCCAAAATCAGGGTTCATACCTATCCGTTCAAAGTTGAGGGATGATGCAGGGGCGGAGCCAGCCCATTACAAGGGGGTGCACTTGCACCCTTTGCCCAGATGGCTCCAAAGCCCATTTGAGGCCTTACAAGAATTTTTTTAACAAACAAGCCCATTTTTGCACTTTTGCACCTCCTAGAATTTTTGGTTGCACCCATGGTAAATTTTTGCACCCCCTTTTCGTGATTCTTGGCTCCCTGGGATGATGTGAGACTCCAATTTCTCGAGAAATATGAATGAGACAAATTAAATGCATTATGTAGAATTTCATTTTATGTTAAAGAATATTTAATTATCAGAAGATGAGAGGACTTCATGTCTAAGGTTTGGAGCGACTATGTGTGAAACTCAGAGTTAGATGATGCGTATTAAGAGGAAAACGCTAAATCACAACATCGCATAGATAACTGACAGAGAGGGGGAGCGAATCTCAGCCGCTGGTAAGACAAAATAACTATATGTTGATTGTTGCATGACACACCAAAAATTCATCTTTGTTCCATCAGCGAACTCTACTTGCCAAATCGGGGTATTACAATCCTTAAATTGGAGCCATCCTCGGCTCTGGTATACATTCAAGGCCATATCTCCGACGTTAAAGGAAATCAAATGATTTATTTTAGGTCGATCCCTGAAACGAGGATATTTACTAGGATCGATCCTAAGGATCTCTAGTAAGACCAATCCTTTACCAAGGATCTCTATTAGGACATATCCCATGGATCCCTAGCGGGACTGATCCTTAGATTAAACAATATAAAATGTTTGGTATGTTTATTACTTTAGGGTTTGCATAGATACTGAATATATGTTTGGTCAATATGGAAAGTTCATAAGATCTCGACATAATATATTTGGATATGTGCTAAACTCGTATTACTTAATTTTCATGTATTTTCCTTGATACTCTAGGTGAGATCCCAAATCGAAATATGTTTTTGTGATATTCGAAATTGATGTTTTATTCATATCCCAGTGGATTAGTATATCTCTGGTTGATATATTAGTAAAGTATATGTTATATGCTAGTTAATATTTAGTTGTCATCCAAGAGAGATTTTGGTGTATTAGTTGGAATATTTATCGGTGTAATAGTTGGAATATTTACAAAACCGAAAATAAACATTCATTGCATATCTTTAGTATTTTAGCGTTTGGAATTTCCTTGTTGTTCAAACCACTTTGGTCATTATGAATAGTGAAGTTTATTATTCTTACAAACTTGTCCCAGAACATAATGACCTAACCTTTTGTGTGGGAATCCCACTAGCAGCATTCTCGTAATACTCACTGCAGAGGAGAGTATCCTAATTAGGTGAAATCTCTTACGTGCGCTTCTGAAATGACGAGGGTATCAAGTACACCACAAACTTTTTGATATCAACTTATTATATGTCTGATAGTTTGTGTGATCTAATATAGACAGCGACTGTCAAGAAAATGACAACAATAAGGTACACACTTGGTATATAGTATACGTACGAAACCGAACCTAACTAAAAGGATCAACCCAAGTGTGTGGATTAACGTACAAGTGTATTTATTTTTAATATAACTGAAATAATAATTATAGTTGCGGAAAGTAAAAGTATATACACAACAAGATTTTGTTAACGAGGAAACCGCAAATGCAGGAAAACCCCAGGGCCTAGTCCAGTTTTGAATACTCTTAGAACTAAGCCGCTATACAAAGACTACTACCAACTTCGTATAGCTGAGACCAAGTATTAAACTACCCCAAGTTACCTAGTTTCCTCAGTATCCCTACGCCTACAACCAATCTGTCCAACACAGGCGAATCCTAAGATATAGTCCATTATCTTAAGTTGCTTCAACCGCCGTGAAGACTTCAAGCACTCAACTTATTTGGATCGTTTTCCGAAATAGTAAATGACTAATCTGTCCGGCAACCACTATTTCAATCTCAAGAAGTGAATTATAGATTATAGTTGAGTTTAAAAAAAAGGCTCTTCCATTTAATCTAATACACTCTTTTGTTGGGTAAGATATACGAAGATCTAGATTATCAAGTTAACCAGATCTAGATATACAAACTATCAGATCCAAGTACTGAAGAAAACCACCAAATAAGATGTTCATCAAAGATAAATAAAGTCTAGTCGGACCTCAGCCTATCAAGTGTGTGCACGAAGTTAAATCACAAAGATTAGAATCCAATAAGATATCTTCTTGTCTTCAAAATCTTCAATGTCTTCAAGTACATGCACGAACAAAGTTGATTCCACTTATGATCGATCACGCATAATACGGAGTCTGTTAAGAATGGATGATCATAAGTCAACGCCAAGTCTAAAAACAGATCTGAATTATCGTTAATCCCTTGATCTAGTTTGAGTGACCTTGTGTTAGAAAAAGAAGGCTCTCAAAAATAATCAAATTAGGTGCAATCAAGGTTTAACAACCATTATAGTCAAACAAATCAATAATCCAAAACTAAAATAACAATATAAATTCAAGTCTCCCACCAACAATACTAGTAGACGCTTCTTGATCCCCACATAAGTCTTTAAAATAGCTGACATAAGAGACTTCGTTGGGTTACTCTCCTCTCCAATATAGTATTACAGGTAATACTATTAGTCGACTATAGCAGTAAAGTGCCTGCCTCTGGATAAGCTTGTAAGAAGAAAAAACATCACTATTTATAGACCAAGGTA
This sequence comes from Papaver somniferum, assembly GCF_003573695.1. Classification (NCBI taxonomy): domain Eukaryota; kingdom Viridiplantae; phylum Streptophyta; class Magnoliopsida; order Ranunculales; family Papaveraceae; genus Papaver; species Papaver somniferum. The sequence continues at coordinate 1,748,112 of NW_020624154.1, read as the reverse complement.
ATTTGGACACCAAGGAATTTCCATAACAAAAAATATTCTCAAGATTTCCAAAAAACATCTATTTTTCGGTTTTATCTAATTCCAACCATTATCCAACAATAATACCGAAATCCCTCTTGAATTACAACTCAATATTAGCTATCATACAAGATATTAAACTAATATATTTTCCACGGGTATGTTTTGCTTGCTGGAAAACAAACATATATGTTCGAAAATCTTAATAAAAAGATTCTCAAACATTTTTGTTTGGGATCTCACCTTGAGTATTAAGAAACATCTTTGAACGATAAAATATTAGATTTGTACACATGTTCAAATTACTCACAATGTTGACATCTTAAACTTTCTTATCTTGCAAACCCAACTTCCAAAATCACACAAATCCTAAAGTGTGCGTGAGATCGGAAATCAGTTTTTCCATGGGGATCGGTTCCACTAGAGATCCCAAATAGAAATCAGTCCTGCTAGATATCCCCAATGCATAGGGATTGGTCCTGATATAGATCCCCCATAGAAACCGGACCACCAATCTGTTAATTTCTTTCAACTACGAAACAAGTTTGTAACCTTAAACTCATTAATCAAACATAGTTTTCTAGGCATGAAATCAATTTTAAGTTCATTACACAATCTAGTAACAAGTTACAAATAGTCTACATCACAATTACGAAGTTCAAAAGATAAGAGTTATACCATGTGATTCAATATACATAATTGTGAAAAAACTTGTATATTCTTTCCTTGCCACTTTGATGATAATAAGATGGTGAAGTCTCTATTTTTCGAGTTTCAGATATATAATTTCGCATGGTATGTTTTCAATCTAAACGACTTGAAAGTAACGTAAGTAGAAACGGAAACAAGTCAAGTCTTATATTACTAACCCCAAGTAGAAGGATGATGTGTCTGTTGATGTCATTACATCTTCTGAATCTCCAGGTCTTCAGAGTAATACTTGTATGTCTCAACATTTATAGACTTCCTAGTCTAATCTAATGAAGTTGACTCTAGTAATCTAATCAAGTGACGTTGAGTTTTGATACTAAAATATGACAACCAACCTTGACATACCAACGCTTGGTGGGTTCAACCGAGCACTTCTCTAACAACTTCTTTTACATAGTTCTTTGGATCAAGAAGCTTTCAGTAGTACCATTAGTGGAAACTAAATCATATTATTATTTAGTTTTCTGTTATTAATTTGATTGACTAATGGTAAGTTGGACATTGATAGATCTAGTTTTTTTATTTTATGATACTTCTCTTCTGATATAAGGTCACTGAACTAGTTCAAGGATTAACGATTTCAGATCTGGTTTTTTGCATCTAGATCTGAAGATAGGACTTTTGATCATCCATTATTAATAAACTCTAGTTTGTGCGCGGTCGATCATTAGTGGAATCAAATTTTTTGTGCACGTACTTTGAAGACTGAAGATTTAAGATCGGGATATTTCTTTTTGATATTTTTTTTTATGATAACTTTGTTCACACTTGATTGACTAGGATCCGATAGCTTGTTTATCTCATATAGACTTTTTAATCTTGTTATATATTTCGAAAATTTATTCTTGTGTATTTATCTTTGGGATATAATGTGATAGTTTGTGAACTGAAATTTATTATTTTGGTAATATTGATCTTAGTTAATCTAACCAATTCAAAGAAGTTTATCTTATACTAATATAAAGAAAAGAGGGATTTATGGACCGTGGCCACCCTCTTTTACAAAACTGCCCTCACTGAAATCTCGATCAAAACTGTGCAAAAAAGGGTGATACCGTAAGTTGACTAAACAATAGAAAACCAGTTTCGTTTTATCTATCGTCTTATGTCTCAAAACTCTTTTCGTCTGAAACACCTCCCCCATGAAAGAGATTTCTGAAACACCTCCACCTCCACCATGAAAGATGAACGAAGGCTACGGAAAATCGAAGGCTTAACATAAGATTTAATCCAAGTTAGTTTATTTCTTCTCTTTTCCTTAATCACCGATTTTCAACTTATGATTTTGCCCTAAATTTTGAATTTTGCCTTCTCTATTTCAACAACCATTGCAATTGATGTCCATTTCTCATTCTACGGAAACATTAGACTTTAACATCACAGGTCATTCAAATTCCTATAACCTAATTCATTTAAATTTGGGAATTCCAGTCATGGATTTTCAAATAATATAATTTGGGTACAAAAATTGCAATTCAGGTTACTCAACTGTTTTTTTGTGATTCATAATTTTGGTTTCCCTTCTAAGAAACTTTCAAATCAGATAAACTGAATTCTATTTGTGAATTTTACTTCTAAAATTTTGGGTTTTATTTAAGTGGGTTCATCTTTAGGAATGAGTAATGAGTTAATGGATTTGTTGTAGTTCTGAAATTATGATTTGTGGATGGTTGAAGCTGACTGATATGGAGAAGTTGTTTGCTATGACAATGGCTAGATGAATAAGTTAGGTAACAGTATGAACTGTGCAGGTAAATGGAAATGAAAATGGAGTTGTGATTGTAGGTGGTGGTAGTCTGAGGTAATGAATCAATATGGCAGTTGAGAGATGACGTGGTTGAGTTTAAGGGAAGTTGAGATGATGTTGTTGAGTTTCAGTCACAATGGTTGTGACAGAGATAAATTTAAAAGAATGGAGATGGTAGTATGTTGTGGCATAGTGGTGGTGATTGTGGCATTGAGAATTATGGGAGATGAAGCCAAACCAGTTTTGTGTGATGTTGCTGTGTTGCATGGAGGCTACAAAAAGGGGTTAGTGGGATTGACTGTGAGTGATTATGATGATTGAGATTGATGCTACTATGGGGTGTACAATTGGTTGATTGTTTGTAGAGATTGGGTTAGGTGAAGCTGTGAATGGAGAATAATGATTGATGAGCCGAGAATGATGAAATTGGTAGAAAGTATAGATTGAACTAAAGTTTAATTGAATGTTCACTGAAGTTGCGGATGTTAGTCCATTTCAGATAGTTATAGGTAAACAAGTCCTTCACAATTGTGAACTTCAAATCCCCCTAGATCAGAATCCCCCTAGCTCAGTTGTTTATTATTTACAAGCGACTTATTATGTTCTGCCATAATTTTTGAGTACTGAATTTTGTTGGTTTGTCTTGATATATCGATCTTTAACCTTTTAACGTTTCTGTTAACTTTTCTTTTATTTTAATGTGATTTCTTTAGCTCTTTATGCTGGATTTTATGGTTAACTGAAATTCTGTCAAAAGTCACCATTGCATTTTAACTGCCATAATTTTTTTACTGGCATAGTTTACATAACACTTTAATTGCAGGAACATGTGGAAGAAGGACAGGTGATGCATATGTTTTCCCCACTTCCCTGAAACCAAGCGCTTAAGAAACACAAAGATGAACCATGAGAGGATTCGACCATGAAGAGAACGATATATGCGATTGTGTTGAGATTAACTTTTACTAAAAGCCTTGAAGTTGTTGTCAAAGTATATCTTATTCTTCTTGATTTTTGCTATAAGGCTCTTCTTTTTGAGTTTTTTTTCCAAGGCTTTGTGTAGTAAAGATTAAGCAATCCAAATGTATCATCCAGAAAAATACATATAATTTTTTTGTAAATGAGTATATTTTTATTGAAAATTTATTGAACAAAATGACAGGTGGCAGGCGCATCGCGCATGCGTGTTATACTAGTATTGATTAAACAAAAGATCCATTATACTCAACTATATCTTTGACTTATTTCCTTAGATTGATGGAGTAGTTACTGAAACAGATTAGTCTTTTATTGTTTCAGAATACGATCCGATGCATTTGAGTGGTTGAAGTCTTCAAAGCAAATGAAGCGACTTAAGATATTGAACTAATCTTAGGATTCACGTGCGTAGACAAGATTGGTTGTAGGCACAGGAATACCGAAAGAACCGAGTAACTTGGAGTTAGATTACTTTGTCTCAACTATATAAAGTGATAATAGTCTTTGTATAGCGGATTAATTTTAAGAGTATTCAAAACTGGACTAGGTCCCGAAAATTTCTACATTTGTGGCTTCCTGGTTAACAAAATCTTGTTGTGTGCCTTTACTTTACTTTTTGCTTTATAATTATTATTAATATAGTTATGATTAAAGTAATAGCAACATATGTTGATCGTACACTTGGTTTGTTCCCATAGTTTGGTTCGGATTCGAACAACCTGTATATATATCAAGTGTACATCTTGCTGAAATAATCTTCTTGACAATGCTTGTCTGTATTTGTCTTGCATAGGTTGATATCGAAAATATTGTGGTGTACTTGGTACCCTTATCATTTCAATTATAACACGTGTCATTATATTTGCTTATCATGCTCCAGATTAAACACACAATATTGTTAACATACATCGACCTCTATCGTTTTATATAACAAAATCCTCTTAAATTTGTTATCATGCAAAATTGTAATTACCTCTACAAAATTTTCATATAATATTATATGTTTCATCCTAGACATGTTTTTATGATTTCTATTTGAGGCTAGAATCCAATAATCAATATTAAATGTAATGTTAAACAAAAAACTTGCAGGAGTCACTGTTAGCATTCCTTGAAATTTTAGGCAACATATTGGAGATAAGGGTTACCTAATTGAAATAGATAGGATTTTCATTGATTGATTCAAGGCTCCAACATATCGTATTTAAATAAGGTTATTAGGATGTGGAACCAATTCTTTTAACATGAAAGCATTTATACCTTGGAATTCGACATTAGAATTGTTTGTATATTCCTTGAAGCCTTTGTTTTCTCAGCAATTACCTTTTTCGGTTGACAATTGTAATGATTTTCATGATTGGGTTAACACATGGTTCAGTGATAAAGATAGAGGTGACTGTGTAATGCAACAACCTGAATTTTGTAGTGTAATCATTTGGCACATATGGAAAGCTAGATGTTATTATATTTATCAATCAAAAAAGGAAATGACGGAAGTACAACCAAAACAATAGTAAGGTTCATCAACAACATGATGTATGTAAACAGTACAAATTATTGTGAAATGCAGTCGTTATATTATAATCCAATGAAGGATGAAAACGTGATACTCATAGAAAGGGAACTTGATAAGGAAATTACTTGTATGAGTATGAGAATCTCAATTGCTCTATCTATAAATTTTCCTTTTAAGTACTGCAGGGATATGACTACTATGATTGACTATGCAGGTAGAATAATTTAAGCAAGGGGATCCCATGTTGATTGCTCCACAAGAGAACAACTAAAGGAGATGCAGTCTTTTAATGGGAAACCCAATAGAGTGGATATAAAGTAACCTTCCAAAGTGATTCAAGCCCAACTTTTCAGGTGCTGATGGGAATATATGAAAATGATAGATAGAATAGTTATATTACTGGTGAAAACTTTGACATTTAACCATTAAGTACTTGTATAAATTTCAATGTAAAAACTTTTTTGTTAGTCTCTAGATACAATATTGTCAAGAAAATAATATATCTAATTTCTATAATAGACATACTATCCAAAATATCTGGAAAAATGAGGGATTAGTACCAATCCTTCATCAACTCTATGTCAGGAATTGCATAAAACTTGTAACTGCTAATGATGCTCAAACTTCTGAATATCAGTTAAATCAATCTAGTGACTGAAATGTTTTCCCTGTTTTGCAGAAAAAAGAAACACTATGTCCAAGGGTGTAATTTCAACTTCTGTTTTGTTTTGTTTCATAACTGGTGCCTAAGGTCCGAGAGATTGGATAATAGAAAGCAAAAACTTCGGGAGCTAGCAACATCAAGTACATAATTAAAACAGGAGGGCAGTTTCATGGGGTTTTGTGCAAAATTAATGCAATGCAGATTATGGCCAGGAGGCATGCAGGTCAGTTGCATGCAATATTAATTCCAGGAGGTTTCATGCAAAATTAATTCCAGGAGGCAATGCAAGGGAAATAAATACAATTTATGTTTACCTCATAATGAGGGTAAGAGCCTAGTTCAGAATTGTATAAATAGAGGGAATATAATCCTGATGGGGG